>NW_019384425.1:181084-186121 GCF_000671375.1 Centruroides sculpturatus | reverse complement strand
GAGTAATGACATTTGCCTAAGTCATTTTAGAAACATTTTAAAAAGTAGGCAAAGCCAAACCTCTTTGGATAGATATTTTACCAAGCGACCTCTATCCAGTGAAAGTGCTGATGGAAGTGAAGGAAAGAAAGCAAAAAGCAGTGAATAAAATATTTAAAAAAATATATAAAACAGAAAAGTTAAAAAATTAGTGTTATTTTTAAGTTATTGTTACATTGTTATGTAAGTTAAGTTTTAGTATCATTTCCCTTCTCCCTCTCCTCCGCCACCAGTTTATACCTCCACCATTGTCTATCCTCAAAGGTAAAGTGCAAATAAAACTACATTTTTTTTTTTTATCAACTATTATTCTATTATGGTTATTTATACATTTACAACTACAAAATGCATTTTTTAGTGTTTTCCTTACTATAGTTGTTATTATTTTTTTTAATGTACTACTTAGCTTTAATTTGAGTGTGTTTTTCGTGCTGGAACAAATTATTTGGGTTTTATATGTAATCATATGGAAAAAAATGATTCACCTTACGACATTTTCACGATACGATCTCAGTTTCAGAATGGATTAATTTCGTATCCTGTGGTACCACTGTATAGTATGCCATATAATTAAACATAAATTAAAACTATACTTATAGAATAGTTTGTTCATGGTAACAATATGGTTTATACAGGGCAAGCAAGAAGTCCATAAAAATTTAATTCTTCATTATTTAAGATTGTTTCATCAGAATGAAATGCAGTTTTGCATTGTAAGTATTGTTAGCACAGGTTTTTTGTCGACAGAAAAAAAATGAGTTCCAAAATCACTGATAGGTAGCACTGACATACAAAAGACAACAAATAGACATGCAAACAACAATGAAAATGAATTTCAATGAAATTTCTGATTGTGGAGATATTTAAGTTCCTGTGTTTCAATCAGATTCTTTCACATTGCTGAAATTGAAAAATGCTATTTTCTATGAGGTCCCATCCATGCATCCGGATATGTGCACTCTGCAGGTGCAGGCACTGTTACTTGACTATATTGTATTATACTCTGTGGTTGAGGCCTTGTTTAACACTTGTATAATAAACACATGGAAAATCATTTCATTGTTATTTGCATTTCTTTTATATGTAAAGCCATTTATCAGTAATTTTTGGAACTAATTTTTCCCCTTAAATAACCCCCATACAGATAATATTTACAATGCAAATTGCATTTCATTCTGATATTCATAAAAATTTGGAGAATTATTATTTCAAATTTTTATGAATCAGATTATAGGATGGGTAAAAATACCCATCCCATAATCTGATTCCAATTTTTCAACATTTATGAATAAAGGAAAAAAAATTAACACAGAATTATAAACTTTAAAATAATATACTATAGATTAAAATACCTGCTAAAAGTTATATAATCCAATAGCAAGAAATATTGGTCTACATGAATACAAGAGGGAAATTTTGTTGTAACTTAATAAATTAATAATTTAACCTGTATAATATTCAAATTTTTCTCAATTTTTTCAGAGGTCAATTTCTTTGTACATCAATACATTTAACTCTGATGAAACCATGTTTCTGAGTTTGTAAAATTCTGAAAAATTATTATTCTGAAAGTTATTTTATGAAGTTACATTTATCTCAGCCGACTTGAATATATTCATTAAACACAATAGCACAAACAAAAAAAAATGTAAATGAATATAACAAGAATGAATTGAATAGCATTTGGAATAAGAAAATCATCAAATGATTAACATCAAAATTTGAAAAGAGCAAAATAACAAATAGAAGTATTCAACATATTTCTATTAAAATAAAAATGTCTATAACAAATCTACAAGTATAAATTAGAAATGTTGGCAAAAATGAGTTGATTTAACCCTTTGATATTTATTTTCAATACTGATATATTAGATTTAAAAATATCTTTTCTTTGTGAAATTAAATTATTTTTACATTACAATATCTTAAATTTTTTAATATCTGAATGTAAACCTGGAGATATTACCATTTTCAGCCAATATCTAAAAATTACACAATACAGTTGAATCAATCTGCTTGTTGTAATCATATTGGGACTTGCTCCTATTGATAACATTAAACATGATGATAAGACTACATTAATTTGAAATTCTAGTTTTGTTGACTGTCATTAAGAAATGATGTTCAAGTTAGACATTTTTTGTTGTAAACATGTAATTGAAGTAAGAAATACCAGAGATTTAAATTACTGTAATTTCCTACATATAGTCTAGTGTGGGTGTGTGGGTTTTTGTCCAGTGTTTAAAAAAGTCAACATGGAAATGTATGGAAATGATTGCAGACTTAATTGCAATTAAAACTCATCCAACAATTTTTCCTTTACTTTTATAAACACTTAAAAGGGGTTTTTTGGATGAATAAACCAAAATGCATTTAAACAAAATATTAGAGAATAAAATCATCATCTGGGTAATTCTTGAACTTGGGTGAACATCAGATTCAAAGAACATAACATTTCAGCTTATTCATCCAAAAAACCCTTTTAAGCAGTTATATAAGGGAATGATTATATCCAGAAAATAATCTAGTTTTAGCTTCAAACTAAATTTTTCTTTTACCTAAAATTACCAATAATAATTTTAAGAGACATCAAAAATCCTTTATGTTGGCAAGCTCTAAATATTATTCTCATTGCAATTTTCCAGAATCAACCAAAGAAATATATGCCTCATCTTTAGTTCACTCCAACTTTTTGATATTGTTAGATACTATTGCTTAAAAACTTGTATCAAGAGCTGACAAATTTCTGGTAATTCCTCCTTTCTATATAATGACACTCAGAGAACCATTTAGAAATCCACTATCAAATTTAGAATACATTACTGTAAGGTCTCTTTTTATGCGGATTATTTTTATGCGATTTTGAAGTTGTGCGGTTTGTATTTCATCCAAAAATTTCTAGGACAAACATACATATAGGCTTGTTTAGGAAGCCCGCATATAGACAGTCTCCAAAAATCGTGGAACGCTCAAAGCTCACTCCATTTTTTCCACTGACATATAACGTTTATGGATGTAAAGGACAGCTAGATCTACCTTAATCGCTTTAGTTCCTAGCAATTTGTGATATAAATGTAATTAAACATAAAAAATACTTAAAACTGAAAAAAAAGAAAGAAATGCGTTAATTTTGAAGAAAAAGCTTCAAAGTTTAACTTCCTTTGTCTCGCCCTTCTGTGAAATTTAACACCGATGAGTCATTGTTTACACATCTGGATGACCTTGAACACAGCTGGAGTTGGATTTCCCGGGGCATTCTCATAGACGTCGCGGGAGGACAAGGGTTTAAAGTAGGGTGAACACTAGCTGGCCGTATATTTTTAAATATTTTTAAAAAATTTGGAGACTTAAAAAACATTCCAAAAATTCAAAAAAAAAATTTAAAAATGGCCTTAAGGACCGTGTTTTATGTAACGCTATGTAACCTGCCCGAGTTAACTCGGGCGAGGAACTAAAGGGGTTTTAATTAACTCTTCACATCCAGATGTCAGTGATTTGTTTTTAGAGTGAGCTTTTGCAATTCGGGGATTCCCCTTGTACATGATACCATCGACAAGTCGCTATTACATCATTCTGAGTTTCGCATTGAAAGGTATAAACTGTAATTGTTTTGAAATTAAATTTTATATGAATTTCTTTCAGACATTCGAAGTAATTTATTAAGCAGCCTATTTCTTTTAATTTCTGCAAACTTTTTTATGCGGTTTTAAGTTAATTTTAACTCGTTGTTTTGGTTTTATGCGATTTTAGAAAATTACAGAACGTATCCCTACTTTTTCAAGGCAAGTAGTCTTTTTTTATGCGAATTTTTTATATGCGCTTTTCTGTAGAACGTATCCACCGCATAAAACGAGACCTTACAGTAGTTGATTTGTTATTATTTATTGTAGTCAACTCTCAGACCAATATCATTATACATTATGAACTCTGCTGTATGTGCAACTTTCTTAGTCAAATCAACAATGATGGCATTAATGGAAATTATTTACTTTTTTCTGTTAAAGCAATCCATTTACTCCAAGAGCAACATTGCCATATTGCTACTCCAGACTTTAACCCAGGCGACTCTTCAAACACACTACAGACAGACAGTGGAATGTCTGTCTGTAGTGTGTTTGAAAGTTGAAGTTTTTCAAGGTTACTTTAGCACGTATTATAATTATTATGTATTTTATTATTATTATTAGATAAATAAAAGAAAAATTGTCATTTGGCTTCATCTTGCATTTTCAACACAATACAAATAAACGGTTTAGACAGTGATGTTTCAAACATTCCATTTTTTTTCCATTTCACTTATAATTACATCTGTAATGAATTACTAACAGAAATAAAAGAAACAGGAAAATGTTACACTTTTATTTTTACATTTCTGTTAGATTGATGTTACTTGTCATATTAACCCCTTCTGAGCCGCGCTCGAGTGTGACTCGAGCAAGTTTTATAGTCTTACGTCGTTAAGGCCACTTTTGAAAAAATTATTTTTTTTGAATTTTTGGAATGTTTTTTAGGTCCCCAAATTTTTTCAGAATTTTTTGCGCACGCGAAAAATTTTTATCGCGATTTTAATGAGCCTATGATAAGGCTCGATGAAGGCTTAATGTTTTTTTAATGGGAGTTTTTTATCAAAATTAATTTATCATTCTAAAGTTGTAGCGCACCGATTTTCCTTCGGTAAAGTTATTTAAAGCTGCTTTCTGATGTCAAAAACGACTTCCGATAGTTTTTTAATTTTTTTAATTAATAGATTTTATTATATAGAAGTTTAATTAATTAGGGGGGGTCGGAAATCGCAATAAAAATTATAATTTTTTTAAAATATTTAAAAATATACCGCCAGATTGAAGTCACCCTACTTTAAACCCTTGTCCTCCCGCGATGTCTATGAGAATGTCCCGGGAAATCGGACTCCAGCTGTGTTCAAGGTCACCCAGCTGTGTAAACAATGACTCATCGGTGTTACATTTCACAGACAGGCGAAACAAAGGAAAATAAAAT
>NW_019384425.1:149232-178498 GCF_000671375.1 Centruroides sculpturatus | reverse complement strand
TAGCCTAGCGGAATCGAAGAGCGATCTCTACACGTGTGACATCGATGGTTGCAGCAGCCATTGGTAAAACAGTATCTGCTACTACTGTGCACTGAAGGCTACACATGAACGGACTGTATACCCAGGTACTACGAGTTTGTGTTCCACTATCCGTCCAATCTAAAGGCACACGATTAAAGTGGTGTCGGCAACATGTGAATTGGACTGTGTCTGATTGGGGTAACATTATGTTTATGGATGAGTTACGATTTTTCCTGGAGCCAGATGACAAATGTGTAAGAGTATAGAGAGAAAAAGGCACACGCAATAGGACCCAGAACATCATCGAGCATCACGCATTCCGAGGTGGAAGCATTTCGTGTGGGCAGGCATTTCGTTGGGATATCGCACCAACCTGCACATTTATGGAGGGGTTCTGTGACGGCTGTTCGGTATCGATATGAAGTCCTTGAACCCATTGTGAAATTGTATGCTGCAGCAGTTGGTCCTGCTTTTGTTTTAATGGATGATAATGCACTGCCCTCGTTGACGACTACCTCAAAAATGAGGAATAGCACGTATGGATTGGCTGGCGTATTCACCAGACCTCAATCCCATTGAGAATCTTTGGGATGCCCTCGGCTGTGCTATGTGTGCACGTTTCCCACCCCCTGCCACTCTCATAGAGTTGCAAACTGCTCTACAGGAGGAATGGCACTTATTTGACTCTGGAGTGATTTGATTGATCATCTCATGGAAAGCATGGTTACATGCTGTAAACTTTGTGTAAGGATAAGGGGTGAACATTTACCCTATTAATGTCAGTTTTGTTTGTTTGTTTTGGATTTAAACATCTTTTTGTTAATGATTCCAATATGATTTCTTCTTATACTGTATGAAAATTCAATATTGTTTTCATTTTTCTATGTAATTCTTTGTGTTGTTTCATGCATAAACATATTTGCTACTGTCCTGCCGCATTTTGTGTCAATCACAGCTGTATTTGTTGATTTTTTCGCAGTTTACCACTCTGTGTTTAACTTTTGGCAGTGAATGTACTATGGTTGTTGAAATACTAAATATAAATGGGGTTTGCTTGCAAAATCCCCATGTGCGAAGTCGTGGGTAACAGCTAGTCTTGTAATAAACAAATTACATAATTTTAGACAAACTAATAATTTTAGAAATAGCTACTAAAAATTAAATTATGAAATAGTAATTCTGTTTACTTTTAATGAGAAATCTGCTTGATCATTAATTTCTGTATTGAACATAATCCAATGAAATACAATTTTTTCATTTATCTGATTAATAGCAAACTAAATAACAAAAACATATAGTTTGAAGTTAATCTTACTTTTACTTAAACTTTTTTAGTAAATTAAAAAAATTTATTCCGTATTTTCAAAACTATTATAATAAAGTCAGTGATTAAACAAATTGTTAAAGCAATCCTTAAATTTTAATCTTATAATAATAAATATCTACTTACTCACCATACCGAATTAATGATAATGATGCACTCGGAACCAAATTACAGCGTGATACAAAAACATAAAAAAAACGAACATTATAATCAAACTCTTACTTAAACCATTCCATAATTGAATATTAATCTAGGAACGGTTAAAAATCTGATGTAGAGTCCAGAAGGGGTTTGAAAACATTCGTTTTTTCTGATGTTTTTTGTAGCACGCCGTAATTTGGTTCCAAGTGCATCATTACTTATATTAATAATGATGCTAATCAAAAATCATTAAAATTCTTACCTTAAAATTTGGCAATTGAAATGTTAAATTACATCTGCACTGACTTTTGATGTCCTTAGCTATTACATCAGCACAAGATTCATTTTTCTCATTTGTGCAATTTGTATACCACACTTCATGTTCTTCTACCTAAACAATATTTATACCTTATAAACAAAATTTTATTAAAAATATTTCTAATAAATTTGACTAATTATTTGTACAATAATGTTTAATAAAACTTATAAACAATGATTAATTTGCTCATTTGAAAATTGCTACATGCAAATGACCAAGACAAAGTACACTATGCCTGGTAAAGTGGCTTTAATACAGCTGGATAGGCAAGCCAATGGCTTGGTCCATTTCAAATGAAACAATCTATATCATTAGTTTGCTTAGCCTGCTGTATTAGAGCAACTTTACCAGGCAATGCACCCAAAAGCATCAATCTGCTGTTCTGGATATCTGAGATCAAATCAGTAAAGTCAGAGAATATCAAAAAGTTTGCACAAGTGGTCTGTTCTGAACACACCAGGCCCTGTTCTTCACTACCCAGCTACTCCCATTGTAGAAAACTGTTTTGAAGCTCCAAAAGTTAAAGGAGTTAATTTATAACTCTTTTAGAAATATTTTTTAATTTCTGTTACATGAATTTTGCATCAATTCCATCTTAAGCCTTGGTAAATTATACTTTTGTTGTTGTTGTTATGTTATAAATTTATGATGTAGATAAAGATAACACTCAATATAAAAAATATAATCTTCAACTATTATATCACAATACAGCAAAATCTTATTTCAATATCAGATAATTCAAAGTCAAGACTAGTCCCCAGCCAAGAGAATAGGATTTTGCATATATTTTAATTCAGACATTATTTGGTCCAGTGACCTGCAAAAATATCATTTAATTCAAAATCTTCGATCATATTACACGTTTATAACAAAGTTTCCATGCCCAAGTGGAAGTTCCAGTTTCACCAATTATACATTTGATTTATTGTAAGTCCATTCAAGGTCATTTAGACATTGTACACATTGCCAATGAAGAGAGCATTTATTTTTATGGAAGAAATCTGTTTGGCATTTAATTATTTTGAACATTTTTTCACAAAAATCTATTGACTCAATAATTTCAAGTCCATTAAACACACATGTGTATTCACAATAGAATGAGTACTTATAGCTTTAGCCATTAACTTCTTAATATATATAACATATTACGGGGTTAATCTACTAATACTTATTCCATAAAAATGATTACTGAATTATAATATTGATAGTTCACAAGCAAAGTAAAACAACTGTATTTGATACTTTATACAGATCATAATAATTAAAAAACAAACACACTAAACTTACTTCATTAGATGAAACCAATAGACCTATACCAATGGGTATAAATGCTAAACCTATAATAAAAAATGTAGGAAGAACTGTTCCAGCAGTCAAAATAGGTTGCCAAGCTGGCAATTTTTGTTGTTTAAAGGCACTACCTGTAAAATACATAAAAATCATCATGTAAAATCAATCAAAATTTAAAAACAAAATCAATATAATTCTCTAGTATAGAAAAACTATTCTGCTTAATAGGTTTGCTACAATTTGCTTTATATATAAGATGTGAATGAATAAGTAAATAAATATATACGATTTCTCATTTCCCAGTCTTTTGCTTGTCCTGGGATTCTGAGAAAAAGCAAACTGTTTCCTGGGATCCCAGGATATAATTAGTTATTTTTAGGATATAAAATAAATCTTTAAAATATTAAAATAATTTAAAATAAATTTTTAAGTATCTCAATATGTCCATTTTGCAACCTCCAAAATAATAATAATAATAATAATGCTGTGTAAAATATGTATAAAAAAATTACTTTTGAATTACGTACAAATTTTCAGAAAGAGAAAAAATTTATTAAAGTTTGTTGGAAACTGCTTATAACAAAAATGCCTTTGAATTGAGTTGAAAATTTAAAGAAAAAAATAAACTTACACCAAACTTTGAAGTTAGAAGGTAATTTTCATTATTTAAATAAAACACAATACAAAATATTATTGTAAATTTTTATAAGATTTTAAAAAGAAAAGATGGTCAATACTCCAATCAATCAATCTGGTTCTTATTTTAGTAATGAGAAGCCCTGCTACAAGAATGCCCTTTTCGATTCAATTGATGTGGGTGGAATCATCTTTACTGCATTTAAGAGAAGACAAATGTTGTGTGTTTTTTCACCTGTAGCCTGAAAGATTTCTAGTTCGTTTTTGAGATGCATTACAGTACTTCTTTTGCTGTCTAATATTCTTGATTTGTCTACCTTGGCTACTTTAATAATGGCATCAAGCTTATAGCCCGATAATACGGTAGTTCATTTGGCTTTAATATAATCAAGTNAAGACGTGACAAAGGAAAATAAAATTTGAAGCTTTTTCTTCAAAATTAACGCATTTCTTTCGTTTTTTTTCAGTTTTAAGTATTTTTTATGCTTAATTAAAAATTCTAAAAAAATGGGCGGCTCAAAAGGGGTTAATGTATTATATTTTTGCATGTATATTTTTCCGTTATTTTTTCAGTTTAAATTTTCAATGTTCTATTTTGGAACACTTTTAACTGTTGTTCCAAAAGTTATGTGAAACTTGAGGATAGCCTATTGAATAGGTTGAAAACATTAGTTTATATAAAAATAAATAATCTCAGCAAGTTATGGTGCTTTATGGAGATTGGGTATTAATTTAAAACAGAAAAAACTGGAATATCTGAAATACCTTTCAAACTTCATATGGGTTAAGTGACGTGTGCAATGGTAACTTTGGAGGTGAGAATAGACAGTGATATAAGTTACATTACATTTTTATTTTCATTCTCATAATTTTTGTTGGGGTACATGCTAATGCAGGTTATGCATAGCAAATTATGGTAATATACTGCAAGCAAATAATGATTAAAAATTGATTAACGTTATAAAGTGCTCATTAAACATTGAAACTGAAAATGATTGCACAATAGCAACCATCTCAGGTTGATAGTACAAAAAGACTGCTTAAAAATGCCTATTTATCTGAAGATAATGACAACTATAACCAAACAAAGAACAATAAGCAGATTAAAATTTATATATTAATTAAATTATATCATTAAGTATTTACTCCAGAAAAAGATTTCACATTTTTGAATAGCAAACAAAACAAAAACATTAAAATTGTAAAAAATCCCAATTATATCTGTTCTAATTTTAAAAATGTTTATAATACAAACTATGCAAAAAAAAAAAAAAAAAATTATGAAAAGTCAGAATTTTAACCATGTCAACCAAATGTGAAAAATATAGTACATATTTTTGATTGAAATATTCAAATCAACTCACTTTTTACGTTCATCATTTTACATCATAACAGCAAATATTTTTTGCTTACACACAGTATTAGTTATAAGTTAAATACTGTTATAAGTTAAAACTGGTGTGGTTTTTCAATACAACAACAAACTAAAACATAACACAAATGACATGTTATGTATTTAACTACAGGTAAAGCATTGTAGTTAAATACATAACATGTCATTTGTGTTAAGTAATAAATAACTGTGTATTACTTGCACAGTTATTTATATATTAGAATTGATCAAATGAAATTCACTCAGCAGCTATAAGTAGGATAACTGTACAGAAGAATATGTCCACAGCAGTATAAGTTAATGCACATTGAAAAAGTTACCATTTGCCTGCAAACAGGAATCTCAACATTTTGGCAGTTGCCAAATGCTGTCCATAAAGGAGAATTCCTGTCCTTTAAACCACTCAGTGGCCTTCATGTCATCATCATTGTAAAACTGCCTGACAAAGTTTTCTTAAGTGGTCCAAACAAGAAATAGTCATGTAACAATAGTTGAGACTGTATGGAGGATACTCCAGAACATCTCACCTCTTTCCATGAAGTATCTATTTAGTAGTGACAGCAACATGCAGATATGAATTACTGTGGAGACAAGCAAGCACTTGGTCCTCTTCCAGCATTTTGTTTTAACAACATAATGAAGGTTGTTTAGTGTCTGCAGATAATGCTATGCATTGTTTATATTGTATAGTTATTTAAACTCTAGAAACAAAATCATAATTCTAACAAACAACAATAACACAGGAGAATGTATGCTATTTATGGAGACATTTGTCTCCATAAATAGCATACATTCTCCTGTGAATTTCACTGTTTTTTTTTTTTATGATACTCAGTATATTGAAACAGCTACAAAATATCACACTACTTCTAATACTACTTCTCACTAGCTTATTTAAAAAACAACACACATCAGCATTTGGAAATCTGCAATTCCCTTAAATGACAGCAGGCACATATGTAACACCACATGAACTGGTTTCATTTGATCACACCTAATATTTATAATATAATAATTAAATAAGCAAAAATGTAATTTTTTTTTTTAACTTAAATTGATTTTTAACTCTTAAAAGACAATTTAAACTCATTTTCAAAAAATGTAATATTCTTTATTATAACATATTTACCATTGAAGAGACTGTTAGCAATTGCACCACAAGGAGCAATAGAATATTCAACAGAAGAATTTTTAAACTTTTGGAAAGGGGCGCAATCCCGACTTCCCTCAAGAGTCTTTCCTACAAGTTGAGCATCATCCCGAGATTTCACATAACGACGATGGTTTTGATAGTAGTTTGTCAAACCATAATACATGTATACTTCTTTCTGAAATAAAAAAGAAATCTTAAATCAATCAAAACATCAGCACACATTAAACTATGAGTCTTTTAACAAAATCTGTACATTTTTTTAGTGTGTATAAATTTGGACCAAGCTATAAATTTGTTTAAGCTGAGGTTTGTTGTAGCAGAACCCATTTTTGAAATTAAATAGCTAGTGAGAAATTAAATAAGACCTGTTCATATCAATTTTTTGGCATTAAGCAAGCTTGGCTTTATATTGAAGCACTAAAACTAAGCTTGATTGAAAATCATCTAAATATATAAAATTACTTAAATATATGACTGATTGATTCATCATTGCCAGAGCAAACCACTGAACCTAAAGATGTGAAATTTGGTACACAGTTAGGTTACATCATAAAAACACACACTAAGAAGGGATTTTTTGAAATTCCCCTGCAGAGGAGAGGGAGAGGATTAAGGCTTAACCTGAAGAACGGCTTCTACTGTACTATTTTAGAAGCAATTTTTTGTTTTCAATTACGTTTAGTCTTCATTGATTAAATTATTAAATTGTATTAAATTGATAACCTTTCAGACAATGTTATAAATATTTTTATATATTTCAATTTTTTAACCAAATGTTCAAACCGTTTTAAATTTGAATTTGTTATTGCATATTGGTTCAATTATAGAACAATTGTGACACATTCCAGAAAATTGATCAAATTGAAAACAGTTTGTTTGATTCTCAGCAATTCTCATCATTCTCAGTGGTAGGTGTTATATAACAATTACACTCACTGCCAAAAGTTAAGCACGGAGCAGAAAATATTCATGTCTGGAAAGAAATCGGCATTTGAGAGGCTGCAATTTGCTGCAGAGGTAGGTGGAAGTATGCAAATATGTTACATTACTATAAATCACGGTTACATGTTGCAAAATATGCAAAACTGGCAGTCATATAAGAAGCCAGCCTTCTGAAATGTGAGAAGAGTTGCATGTAAGTGCCGAGAAAAAAATGCGGAGAACTGTCATACAATTAGTGTGCATGACTGACATGTTTCAATGACTTCCAGAAGACGAATGACATACAGTGAGTGCTGGCAGGTGTGTGGTACGCCTTGAAGCAGGACAATCAATCACAGATGTTGCTCTTTTCTTTGGCGTTCATCATTCCGTCATTTCACGGTTATGGAAACAATTCCAAACAAGCCAAACAGTTGTCTGGAGATCTGTGGCCGGTCGCCCAAGAATTATGACCTCTGCAGAAGATGCTATAATGCTGTTGTAGCCAAGCGGAATCGAAGAGCAACCTCTACACGTGTGACATTGATAGTTGCAGCAGCCATTGGTAAAATGATATCTGCTACTACTGTGTGCCGAAGGCTACACATGAACGGACGGTACGCCTGGGTACCACGAGTTTGTGTTCCACTATCCGTCCAATCCAGAGGCATACGATTAAAGTGGTGTCAGAAAGATGTGAATTGGACTGTGTCTGATTGGGCAACGTTATGTTCACAGATGAGTCGCAATTTTCCCTGGAGTCAGATGACAAATGTGTAAGAGTATGGAAAGAAAAAGGCACACGCAATCAACCCCAGAACATCATCGAGCATCACGCATTCCAAGGTGGAAGCATTATGGTGTGGACAGGCATTTCGTTGGGATATCAAACTGACCTGCACATCTATTGAGGGGGTTCTGTGATGGCTGTCCGGTATCGGGATGAAGTCCTTGAACCCATTGTGAAATTGTATGCTGCAGCAGTTGGTCCTGCTTTTGTTTTAATGGATGATAATGCACTGCCCTCGTTGACGACTACCTCAAAAATGAGGAATAGCACGTATGGATTGGCTGGCGTATTCACCAGACCTCAATCCCATTGAGAATCTTTGGGATGCCCTCGGCTGTGCTATGTGTGCACGTTTCCCACCCCCTGCCACTCTCATAGAGTTGCAAACTGCTCTACAGGAGGAATGGCACTTATTTGACTCTGGAGTGATTTGATTGATCATCTCATGGAAAGCATGGTTACATGCTGTAAACTTTGTGTAAGGATAAGGGGTGAACATTTACCCTATTAATGTCAGTTTTGTTTGTTTGTTTTGGATTTAAACATCTTTTTGTTAATGATTCCAATATGATTTCTTCTTATACTTTATGAAAATTCAATATTGTTTTCATTTTTCTATGTAATTCTTTGTGTTGTTTCATGCATAAACATATTTGCTACTGTCCTGCCGCATTTTGTGTCAATCACAGCTGTATTTGTTGATTTTTTCGCAGTTTACCACTCTGTGTTTAACTTTTGGCAGTGAATGTACTATGGTTGTTGAAATACTAAATATAAATGGGGTTTGCTTGCAAAATCCCCATGTGCGAAGTCGTGGGTAACAGCTAGTCTTGTAATAAACAAATTACATAATTTTAGACAAACTAATAATTTTAGAAATAGCTACTAAAAATTAAATTATGAAATAGTAATTCTGTTTACTTTTAATGAGAAATCTGCTTGATCATTAATTTCTGTATTGAACATAATCTAATGAAATACAATTTTTTCATTTATCTGATTAATAGCAAACTAAATAACAAAAACATATAGTTTGAAGTTAATCTTACTTTTACTTAAACTTTTTTAGTAAATTAAAAAAATTTATTCCGTATTTTCAAAACTATTATAATAAAGTCAGTGATTAAACAAATTGTTAAAGCAATCCTTAAATTTTAATCTTATAATAATAAATATCTACTTACTCACCATACCGAATTAATGATAATGATGCACTCGGAACCAAATTACAGCGTGATACAAAAACATAAAAAAAACTAACATTATAATCAAACTCTTACTTAAACCATTCCATAATTGAATATTAATCTAGGAACGGTTAAAAATCTGATGTAGAGCCCAGAAGGGGTTTGAAAACATTCGTTTTTTCTGATGTTTTTTGTAGCACGCCGTAATTTGGTTCCAAGTGCATCATTACTTATATTAATAATGATGCTAATCAAAAATCATTAAAATTCTTACCTTAAAATTTGGCAATTGAAATGTTAAATTACATCTGCACTGACTTTTGATGTCCTTAGCTATTACATCAGCACAAGATTCATTTTTCTCATTTGTGCAATTTGTATACCACACTTCATGTTCTTCTACCTAAACAATATTTATACCTTATAAACAAAATTTTATTAAAAATATTTCTAATAAATTTGACTAATTATTTGTACAATAATGTTTAATAAAACTTATAAACAATGATTAATTTGCTCATTTGAAAATTGCTACATGCAAATGACCAAGACAAAGTACACTATGCCTGGTAAAGTGGCTTTAATACAGCTGGATAGGCAAGCCAATGGCTTGGTCCATTTCAAATGAAACAATCTATATCATTAGTTTGCTTAGCCTGCTGTATTAGAGCAACTTTACCAGGCAATGCACCCAAAAGCATCAATCTGCTGTTCTGGATATCTGAGATCAAATCAGTAAAGTCAGAGAATATCAAAAAGTTTGCACAAGTGGTCTGTTCTGAACACACCAGGCCCTGTTCTTCACTACCCAGCTACTCCCATTGCAGAAAACTGTTTTGAAGCTCCAAAAGTTAAAGGAGTTAATTTATAACTCTTTTAGAAATATTTTTTAATTTCTGTTACATGAATTTTGCATCAATTCCATCTTAAGCCTTGGTAAATTATACTTTTGTTGTTGTTGTTATGTTATAAATTTATGATGTAGATAAAGATAACACTCAATATAAAAAATATAATCTTCAACTATTATATCACAATACAGCAAAATCTTATTTCAATATCAGATAATTCAAAGTCAAGACTAGTCCCCAGCCAAGAGAATAGGATTTTGCATATATTTTAATTCAGACATTATTTGGTCCAGTGACCTGCAAAAATATCATTTAATTCAAAATCTTCGATCATATTACACGTTTATAACAAAGTTTCCATGCCCAAGTGGAAGTTCCAGTTTCACCAATTATACATTTGATTTATTGTAAGTCCATTCAAGGTCATTTAGACATTGTACACATTGCCAATGAAGAGAGCATTTATTTTTATGGAAGAAATCTGTTTGGCATTTAATTATTTTGAACATTTTTTCACAAAAATCTATTGACTCAATAATTTCAAGTCCATTAAACACACATGTGTATTCACAATAGAATGAGTACTTATAGCTTTAGCCATTAACTTCTTAATATATATAACATATTACGGGGTTAATCTACTAATACTTATTCCATAAAAATGATTACTGAATTATAATATTGATAGTTCACAAGTAAAGTAAAACAACTGTATTTGATACTTTATACAGATCATAATAATTAAAAAACAAACACACTAAACTTACTTCATTAGATGAAACCAATAGACCTATACCAATGGGTATAAATGCTAAACCTATAATAAAAAATGTAGGAAGAACTGTTCCAGCAGTCAAAATAGGTTGCCAAGCTGGCAATTTTTGTTGTTTAAAGGCACTACCTGTAAAATACATAAAAATCATCATGTAAAATCAATCAAAATTTAAAAACAAAATCAATATAATTCTCTAGTATAGAAAAACTATTCTGCTTAATAGGTTTGCTACAATTTGCTTTATATATAAGATGTGAATGAATAAGTAAATAAATATATACGATTTCTCATTTCCCAGTCTTTTGCTTGTCCTGGGATTCTGAGAAAAAGCAAACTGTTTCCTGGGATCCCAGGATATAATTAGTTATTTTTAGGATATAAAATAAATCTTTAAAATATTAAAATAATTTAAAATAAATTTTTAAGTATCTCAATATGTCCATTTTGCAACCTCCAAAATAATAATAATAATAATAATGCTGTGTAAAATATGTATAAAAAAATTACTTTTGAATTACGTACAAATTTTCAGAAAGAGAAAAAATTTATTAAAGTTTGTTGGAAACTGCTTATAACAAAAATGCCTTTGAATTGAGTTGAAAATTTAAAGAAAAAAATAAACTTACACCAAACTTTGAAGTTAGAAGGTAATTTTCATTATTTAAATAAAACACAATACAAAATATTATTGTAAATTTTTATAAGATTTTAAAAAGAAAAGATGGTCAATACTCCAATCAATCAATCTGGTTCTTATTTTAGTAATGAGAAGCCCTGCTACAAGAATGCCCTTTTCGATTCAATTGATGTGGGTGGAATCATCTTTACTGCATTTAAGAGAAGACAAATGTTGTGTGTTTTTTCACCTGTAGCCTGAAAGATTTCTAGTTCGTTTTTGAGATGCATTACAGTACTTCTTTTGCTGTCTAATATTCTTGATTTGTCTACCTTGGCTACTTTAATAATGGCATCAAGCTTATAGCCCGATAATACGGTAGTTCATTTGGCTTTAATATAATCAAGTTTATGAAGAAAAACTTTGTACTTCATATTTTATACTTGTTTGTATCCTGGTCCAATTTGCACAACCTGATATAATGCAGTTATTGAAGCTATTGGGCATGGCTAAAAATTAAGACAGCATTGGCACAATTATTCAAGATATTACAGGTTCCAACAAGTAAAGAATTTTTAGGGTCCTGCCACAAATAGGCAACATATTGATTATTGACAATCTGTGACATGCCATAATAAGCAAAAATTTAAAAAACTAATAAACAGGCTTAAAAATTTTTTTTTGCTTTATACAGACACAGTAAAGTGACTTTTTGAAAAAAGTCACTTTATTATGTCTGTATAAAGAAAAGTAAACTACAACACGGTTTTATCAGAAGCAAAAGGCTTAAAATTAATAAATACAAATGTATTCTGACAGTTTATGAGTTAATTATACTTTCTATTTGCAAAATTTCCTCAATTTTAACACAAAATAAGAAAAAAAAATTAAATTTTTAAAAAATTTGCATGATTTCCCACATTAAAAAACAGCCG
This sequence comes from Centruroides sculpturatus, assembly GCF_000671375.1. Lineage (NCBI taxonomy): Eukaryota > Metazoa > Arthropoda > Arachnida > Scorpiones > Buthidae > Centruroides > Centruroides sculpturatus. Next base: position 166,146 of record NW_019384425.1, on the reverse strand, counting down.
GGATCACAGGTTTCTCAGGATCCCATTGTAGAAACTCTAATATACGTGTGCATGCACACACACACACACACACACTTAAAAATAATTTAAATAATTATGTATCTAATTCTAATTGAACTTTTTGTTTTTCAAACATTACTACATGCATGATTTCTTGTAAAATTTAAAAATAAAGTGTACTTTTGAATTATGCATACATATATACATACATACATTTAAATGTTCACAGTTGCTGAATATAAATATTTAAAAGTATTTTAATAAAAACAATTAGATAGTTTGCAAAATCAACTAAAATATTATAGTAGGAAATTAATACAAAATGAATACAGATATTTTTTTACTATTTGGTATAATTGAAAATCACAATTTTATAGAAATAAGTTCTACATAATGAATCAAAGTCTTCAATATGAGTAAAATCTTTATTTGAACAATCATAAATAAAACATTAATACAGAAGTTTTGGCCATGTTTTAATTCTTTTTACATATTCAATATATTAATGACCAGCAGCAATATCAACCATAACATATATTTATAAATATGGAAACTCAAACATAAAAATAAATCATTCAATACTAAAAATCTGCAATATTAGTGAGGTTGCAGCCAATGTTTTCAATGAAAAAATGTGTACATCGAACATTCAGCACCACCTTCCTGTAAGCCTAGAAGTTTGACAATGGCATTTGGAATATCAGTGGAATCATGCTCAGCATTCTATCACATTGAAAACTTTGGCTGCAACTTCATTAATCTTTCAAAAGTGACGATAATTAACAAAGCAATTGAAATCAGTAATGCAAAGAACACATTTACATGCCACATACTAATAAAATGATTGAAGCAGTAAATATGTTAAATATTTCCAAACTCTATTCTTATAATCCACAAAACAAGTTACATATAGGATTTTATTAAAAAATAGCATATTTTTTTCTGGATTATTGATTACTATATTTTACTGCAAAAGCAAGTGCAAGATTTAACTTAAATAATTCAGTATCAAATAACTAAATATTATTTTGATAAAATTATAATTAATGCATCAAAAAGTTCTCTACAAATTCAGTAATTTTCCTTTTTTATTAAAAAAATCTTAAATTTTTTTAAGAAAAAAAAAAAAAAAAAATTTTTAAAAAATTTGCATGATTTCCCACATTAAAAAACAGCCGGGATCACAGGTTTCTCAGGATCCCATTGTAGAAACTCTAATATACGTGTGCATGCACACACACACACACACACACTTAAAAATAATTTAAATAATTATGTATCTAATTCTAATTGAACTTTTTGTTTTTCAAACATTACTACATGCATGATTTCTTGTAAAATTTAAAAATAAAGTGTACTTTTGAATTATGCATACATATATACATACATACATTTAAATGTTCACAGTTGCTGAATATAAATATTTAAAAGTATTTTAATAAAAACAATTAGATAGTTTGCAAAATCAACTAAAATATTATAGTAGGAAATTAATACAAAATGAATACAGATATTTTTTTACTATTTGGTATAATTGAAAATCACAATTTTATAGAAATAAGTTCTACATAATGAATCAAAGTCTTCAATATGAGTAAAATCTTTATTTGAACAATCATAAATAAAACATTAATACAGAAGTTTTGGCCATGTTTTAATTCTTTTTACATATTCAATATATTAATGACCAGCAGCAATATCAACCATAACATATATTTATAAATATGGAAACTCAAACATAAAAATAAATCATTCAATACTAAAAATCTGCAATATTAGTGAGGTTGCAGCCAATGTTTTCAATGAAAAAATGTGTACATCGAACATTCAGCACCACCTTCCTGTAAGCCTAGAAGTTTGACAATGGCATTTGGAATATCAGTGGAATCATGCTCAGCATTCTATCACATTGAAAACTTTGGCTGCAACTTCATTAATCTTTCAAAAGTGACGATAATTAACAAAGCAATTGAAATCAGTAATGCAAAGAACACATTTACATGCCACATACTAATAAAATGATTGAAGCAGTAAATATGTTAAATATTTCCAAACTCTATTCTTATAATCCACAAAACAAGTTACATATAGGATTTTATTAAAAAATAGCATATTTTTTTCTGGATTATTGATTACTATATTTTACTGCAAAAGCAAGTGCAAGATTTAACTTAAATAATTCAGTATCAAATAACTAAATATTATTTTGATAAAATTATAATTAATGCATCAAAAAGTTCTCTACAAATTCAGTAATTTTCCTTTTTTATTAAAAAAATCTTAAATTTTTTTAAGAAAAAAAAATAACAAAGTTGTTATAAAATTTATTATGATTATAAATTTACAAATTAATATATATGTTACTGTGAAAGACCGAAATTAGAGAATGTTGATATTCTCTGGTGAATGTCGACACATACAAAATATGTCGGTGAAAGGCCGAATATTTGGTTATATTATTATACATTCGAACAATCGCCGGTGTATGTCCACATGCACAGATAAGCTTTGGTGAAGGTCAAAACAACACCCGAGAAGCCGATGTCGACAGAGAGGTGACAGACTATCACCAAATCCTTTGTGGGTAGCCGGAGGTAGGACAAGGTCGTACCTCTTTTCCATGCAACGGTTTGGTAGAAACCAACCACTTTGTCACTGAATAGTGTTTTTTTTTTTTTCTTTTCTTTTGATCCCGCAAGATGGGGATCGGTTTGTCAGGTTGAGTGGTGGAGGATGAGAGGGGTTGTCGGTAAGGCATCGGCGATATCCGAATAAAAGACGCCATTAACAGATCAGTTCGTAATCACGTAATAACATAATCAGTTCGTAATTTGTAAAGAAAAGTTATTTTCCATAGATGAGATTTCTTCTCAAGAAATGTCACTGAGAGAAGCAACTGCAACTAATTTGAAAAGTGGAGGGCAAGGCTATATATGCTGTCATTGCAAAAAGAAGTATTCCACAAATAAATGCAGTTGTAAAAGCATTGATGAGTTTATAAAAAGTTCAAATTTGGCAAAAGGAGAGAAAGGACAAAAGATAAAAAGTTGTCAGAAAGGTTAAATAGTTCTTCTGTTAGGCCAGGGGTCGGCAACCTGCGGCTCGCGAGCCACATGCGGCTCTTTGGATGTGAAGCTGCGGCTCTTTAGTTCCATATGCAAATATTATTTATTTTATCAAAAAAAAAAATTTAAAAAACGTTCTAAATCGATTAACGAGGATTAGGCACAGATTCTATCTCTCAGCCACTTGTACTCACTTTTCACTGCACCCCTGACCCCGTGACATGCGTCGTCACTGTTGTCAGTCCGTCGGAAGCTCTCGAATGATGCCGTCGTCGGATGTTTCTATTATCTAATTTGTTGTGAAAAACACTACTTATATATGAATAAATAGATATTTTTTCTTATGAATAAATAGATTAGTTTTTTTTATCAAAAAACTTTACAGTAGAGCGATGTTTATCCGAAAGCTGGTTTTCCGAAAGCATTCCAGTTGGCAAATTTAAATTTTCGCTAGTGCTGTGGCGCTGCAATCTTCGGCTATTTCTCGGGCTACTCAAATATTTTACGTTTTTGATACTAAATTAACATCTGAAGTATAATTTTTTATTGTTTTTATATTTTTCAATAAATTTATTTTGTTTGTACAAAATAAAAAAATAATTTTTAACGATACAATAGTCTTCGCTAGGCTTAACATCGACAAAAATTCAATGCGAAGTGACACGCAATGGAGAGAAATTTCAACATGGGATAAATTAATATATTTTTTCGTACATGATTCGTTATTCCAAAAATAAGTTATCCAAACAACCCCAGTCCCCAATTGATTTGGATAAACGACGCTCTACTGTATTTATGCGAGTACTATTTATTGTTGGCAAGAAAAAATTTTGTGGCTCTTTAAAAACTTTGAAATTTTGTAAATTGTAATTTTGGCTCTTCCGACTCAAAAGGTTGCCGACCCCTGTGTTAGGCAAATATTGAGTCTTAATTTTCCAACCTTTCTCACTTCTTTATCTTTTGTCCTTTCTCTTCTTTTTTTCAAATTTGGCTCTATAATCCTTTGAATAAAAACTCCAGCTTTATTTAGTATTCCTTCCAGCGTTACAAGATTTGGCTACATTGTGCCAAATGTGGCTACTTTTTTTAGTTTAATGTAAAAAAATATCATTTGGAGCTTTGGCTACTTTTGGGGCTACATATCATTTATAAATATATTAGATGAATAAAAATGCACTTTAAAATGGTGTTTCATCGCTTTTTATTAATCAGAGACTCAAATAAACCGAATATTTGCATTTTATCAAATAAATGAATTTATCTATTTCTAAGTAAAAATTGAAAGTGTCTGTAGAAGTAATTTTTTAAAATATCCTGTTTTGTGATAAAGTTTTAATACTTATTATTATAATCTAGACATGTTAATCCTTAAATATACTTGTATATTGAGCCACAAGTATATATTATATATACTTGTGGCCCAAAACTCATTGACTTCTTCCAATGCAGCCCAGAGAAACAAAAAGGTTGGACACCCTGGTCTATACATTTATTTGATTCTTCTTTATCTCAAAAAAAATTTCATGCAATTGTACATACATTTAGAAAAACCTAGCCTTGGGTGAATAAATTCAAAACTTGGTTAATTTGTAATAATGGCATTTCCTTGGCTAGTTGCATCATTTGCTGAACCTCATTTAGTGTTAAATACAATGGAATAATGCATTTACATGGCATACTGATTGCAAGAAATAGTAAAAAAGAAGTGCATTTTCTCATTTACCTTCTCCTCCTCCCCAGTCATGGCATCAGCCAACAAAGCAGTTTCCAAAGATGGCAACTCTAAAGACACAATGGGATAATTCTTTGAGTAAAAGGGTATTAACTATAATTTCTTCAAAGGCGGTGTTGCAATATTAACTTTATATCCAAAATAAGATTACAAAGTTATTTTTTAGTACACAATAAAAGCATGCATATCCACATATAGAGGATTTTCGAGTTTCTTTCAAAAGATGATTCCAAATTTCCCAATAATTTTCCATTCTTATGCTCGATTTATCAATGAATTGACCACGCTCGTAATGTAAATATAATTTTTCTAAACTAAAATAAGCTTTAGGAAATATTCAAAAGAATTGGAATCAGGAGAAATTTTGGTATTGTCCATCACTAATCATTAGTAGCAGAATTAAATCAGACAATCTGAGAAAGAATATTATCAAATGTTCTATTTAGGATAAAGATCTAACAATATGCTTTCTAAATGTAAAGTATATTTTCTTAAATTATTAAGAGAATATACTTTACATTTAGAAATATAGTACATTCATTCTTTAAGATATTTTTATATTATTATTCTCAGAAAAGAATGAGACAAAGTAAAGCAACCCTGTTTTTCAAAAACTAGTAATAAAAATATCCAATTCACATAAAATAATTATAAGTGCAGTCAACTTGTGTTAATATGAATTGCTAGGGAATAGTTCATTTTATTGAAAATTTGTATTAATGATTTTCAGAGTCAAAGCCAAGGTTGTATAATTTATGAAGTTAAGGCTTGATAGACAATCAAAATTATATTATTTTGAATTAATTTACTAGATAAAGTTAAAATAAAATTCACTTACAAAAACAAATTAATGTTCTAAATGATTTTCAAATCACTATATGCACTCCTCAATATACAAACTATGCATCCATTTAAAGGGGTGGATGTCATTAAACTTTAACTCCTATTTTCTGAGTACAGTAGAATAGTCCACTAAAAGTAGATGTTCAAATTGTTCTATAATTCAAAGGTTTGTTATCCTTTTTATTTATCAGTGATAAATGGTATGTGAATTGTTTATAGTATTTTGTTAATGACGACTGATATTAAACTTTTTGCATACAATTGGGATCAAACCCATCTTTGCTTACTAGAAGAAGAAAATCTATCCTATTCAAAATGAAACAATTACTACTCTATTGAATTTGAATACAAAATGTATTTGATATTGAATGGGATTAAAAGGATTATTATATCACATCATATAAGCATTTTTAGTCATTCATGAAAAGAGCACTAACTTTAAGATATTTTCCAATTTATTTTAATTTTTATCAATCCTAATAATCTTTCAGTGCTACAAGAAACAGGTTTTCAAAGATCATTTCCCAAAAACTGCTTTGGATTCATAGTTCTATTTAGATTTTTTCTACATCCAAGAGTGATTTAAAACTCTGTCAGATATTGTTGGAACCTGTTAAAGTTTAACTCTTCAGAACAAAACATTAATAAAGTATAATTACTGAATAATAAAGCAAAACAAAACAATCATACCCATAAATGGATGGGTTTGGTATACAAAACAGAAAACAGGAATGTAAATTTTCCCAAGGTTGACCGAAAGTTGAGAGGTGGGAACTAACCTATCAGTACCCCACCCACTCAAGGATGTCAGTTCCTTTAATCAGGTAATCACATACTCTGAACCAATTACAGTGTGTAGATAACAAAAACAAACAAAAATGAATGTTTTCGAACTCCTTCCGAGTTCATCATCAGATTTCTTAACGATTTCTCGACAGTTCTTTGTTTTGAAATAAAATTCGAACAAGAGTTCAAATATAAGTTCGAAAAAGTTATTAAAGCCACGTTGCACCTGCGCAGAGTGTCGCTCTACCAAGACACAACAAACGGCTAAACCGCGTTGTCAATCAACTCTTGCCAGGCCATTGACAAAACCATTTCTTCATTATAATTTATGCATGTTGATGTAAAACTGGATTTAAAAATGTGCACAGCCTCCAACCATCTGAGGTGTTTTATTACAAAATGAAGAACCATTGAGGAATCGTTAAAAAACCTGATGAAGAACTTGAAACGTTCATTTTTGTGTTTTCTTTATCTACACACCATAATTGGTTCATAGCACACGATTAACTATATCCCGGTGTGGTCCGATTTTGGGGGGACTATATCTCGTGAAGGGTCGCACTTACAGGTGTGGTTCATTAGACATTATTTGATTACAAAGGGGGCTCTACAGTTTGGGGGTTCCCGCCCTCTAACAAATTATACATAAACTAAATAGCTTCAATTCATCAAATATAAAAGGTGATTAAAAAATAAACCCCTATTAATGGCATTAATATAAATTAATGGCAGAACTCTTATGACTTAATAAGTCATAAGAGTTCTGCCATTTAATAATCATCTGCAAGCCTTTTTCATAAACAAAACGGGAATTACTTTTGCAATCCTACTGCAATCATACGACATTCTATGACAAATGTTGATATTAAATGACAGCATTTATATTATGTAAAACTGCTACATTTACGTTAAAATACTTTTAAAAAATTCACGAAAAATACATTAATTAAACAACACTAGAATAGATTTATTCGTTAGAATAAATATTTCTAGTTTCAACTTACTCGAAGGTCTTTTACTTTTAACTTGTAACTCTTCACTCGAAGGAGTAGCCATTTTTATTTCTTGAACTTTAGTACGTGTTGCCAGTCTTTGCTTTTGATACCAATTTCTCCCTTAAATATCATTATAACGAATCTGTCCATATCGAATAATTTATTTCGTTATAATGGATATAAGAAAAAAAAATAAATTATAAATACTTTTATTTAAAAATAACCGCTAACCATTTACAAAATTTTATTTTTTATTTTTTTATTTTTGGACTCTTTCTGCCCTGTGGGCACTTGAAGGATCGGTCCATCAGTGGTCAACCGGTTCCGTTCCCTTAACACTGGGACATATCACACCGGGATCCTACTCTTTAAGCACAATTAACGAAAATAGATTTTAAGCTCTTCATTTCTTATCAAAACAAAAACATTTGTATAAATATATTTGATGTTTACTGTTTTATAATTATTTTCTTTAAAAATAAATATTAAATTTACATAAAAATAAACTTATATTAACGTCAAGGACTTTAAACTACAAGGATAGCCAGATCCCGTATATTTGTTAGCGTGACCTTGTCTTTATGTGACATCACAGCAAGCCCTCTACTTCAACATGACAGCTCTTTCAAATAACAAAATACGATAAAATATTAAATCATTTCTTAATTAATTATTAAATTACTACTAAATGTAAACTACTGTAAAATTTTCGGATTTAAGAAGTGTACTGTACGTCAATAAATTTACAAGTCTTTTGTCTAATATTTATTTAACAAATTAATGAGCTATATTTTTTATTATGTGATTATCTTACTTAACTTTTTAATTTTTTTTCGACAATCACCATTTTCAGAAGGCATTCTTTTCAATATTTTATAGTTTTCTTGTTTAAGATTTCTATAATTAATTCTTATTATAGTTCTTAATTTACAAAAATCTTTTATTAAAGTAAAAGGTAAAACTGTTTCCACTGACTAATTCTGTACAACTCCGGGGCCTTTTTTATACGATTCATCGTGATATATTTCGAAATATTTATTCCATTCTATAATTTTTGCTAGCCATTCATCAGTAGGTTTAATAAGCCCTCCATAAGATAAATGTTGCACCCATGACGGAATGCTATAGTTGTGATGATTTTTAATTTTGTTAGTGGAATTAATTAAGTTTGGGTATTTTTCTTTATATTTATAGGCAAAATATCCTGCTATATACTCGAGAGCATCGTAGGAAGTTTCTTCAGAGATTGTGTTAAAGTCTAGATTGCATGTAGAGTTTCCTGAAGATTTATTTGAAGAAAAAGTAGTTTTACATTCAGTATATTGGTCTGTATTTTCACTTGATACTTCTACATGTGCTTTCTCTAAAACTTTGGGTATAATATATTCCTCTTGTCTTCGATCTGTAGTATTTACTTTTGACTCTAAAATACCAGGATTCTTACCTAAAATAATCAATCTAATCCTATATATAGCATTTAATGGGCTTGGATGTTCATTAGGACCCCGGCTTCTAATTTGAAAAAAAAAAATTTTCCAGACAATCTTGATTTAAGTGCAGATGTATTTTATATCAAAAGTCGATTTCATATCTTGAAAAAGATCAATTAGCGATTTCATTGAGATTATCATTCCTTTCTGGAAAATTTGGAGGGCATTTTTTCCACTTGCTCTCATTGTTGAGATTATTTTTATCATTTTATTTAAATGTTCTTCTTGTAATTCCAAGTCTACACCATATCCATTTTTGCTTGGAACAGAACCTTTTGGTGCATAGCTATTAAAAATGTCGAACCACATATTTATATCTCTAATATACGTTTCATTGATAATAATAATTGATTCATAATAAACGTTTCATTGATATTCACATTCAATTCTTTCCATAAACTTATGTTACTGCAACTACAGTCACTGACGCAAGCTACTACATTATACGATAGTAAATAAAGTTCTGCTATTAATTTTAAAAGTATTTCTCTTGTCATTTTTTGATCAAACCCGATGTAAACAGGTTGCTTCCAATTTGAAAAAAGAAGGTTATTATTGCAACCATACACAGCACACCTAGTACTCAGCATTTTGTTCTTCACCTAACATAAAAATATAGCTTTAAATATTTAATGACTTATATTTAAATCATCTTACCTTATAAAAAACTTAGTCAAATAAAACAATTACAGAAATATTAAAATAAATCACTTCGTTAATCACAAAATTGGACGAATATTAAAAGCGAAAACTAAACACGTGCACACCATGCTCTAGGTAAACAAAGAGATCTGGTATCGTCCTGACGTCACTAACTTGGCATTCCTGGCTAACATTGTAGAATAGGGATCTGGCTATCCTTGTAGTATATAGTCCTTGATATTAACGTTACCAAGTGCCCATGAGGAAATATCTATTCGTTTCAGATCTGTATTGGATTATTTTTCAAAAAACTTCTTGCGTTTTTTCTGATAGCTGACACTCACTAACCAATGCGTAGTCTGAGGCGAACGCGAATGCGAGCTACTGACCTGCTCCCAATTGGAGCAGGTCAGTAGCTCGCATTCGGGCTCAACTCAACTCCTTCCTCTCCTTCCATCCGAAATTTTCAACTTATATGTAACTATTTCAACTATTTCGAATACGTATATGTTTTTTAGTCGTGTCAAGCGACTCGTCTGCGTTATGTTTCAAACGCAGTTCCCTCAGTCGAGACTGAACAAAATCTCAAACGCGGCTGCTTTTAACGAACGATTCCAATTTATCCAAGACTTTTCTCGCTTAAATGCCAATTGATTTTATTTTATTATTCTTCTATTTCTTACTTTTTTGTTTAGTTTACTTTATTTATTCACTTTACTTTAATTTTCGTTATTACACTTTTCAAACCAAAAAAACACAACACCTTAACACCACGTTATTCACTTTTCTTTTTATCTGTACTTTTTGTCGTATTTTTTTTCTTTTCTCAACAATAAATCAGTTATAATCTTTCATTTATGAGATATTACAGTTCAAACTGCTCCCCAGGCTAATTATATCGATAAACGTCGTCTCGAGTTTCTCAATGTCATCTATCTAGTGTATACTGTATATAGCTTAACTATAAATTGTTGGTCTACGTTTTCTTGCCTTTAACGACAACTTCCAAAAATATTTTAAAATGAACACAAATTGGGAGAAAAAACAAACAGTCTAATCAGGGCCTAATTTGGCACAAGGCAGGCAAGGCACTTGCCCGGGGCCCGTGATTAGTTGGGGCCCGTAATAGGTTATAAACGTGTCATTGTTTTATTAGTATTGCGAATTACCATATTATTAGCGCCATATTCAAGCGTTAATAATTACCTACTGCTCCGACATCTAATAGCATCACTGAGAATTAGGTAATACGGTATATGCGTATTATATCTGTCCGGTGAAGTTCAGAATAAAGCAGTGTTTTTTGAGAAAAATGTAATGTTTATTGCTGCATAATTTTATTGTAGCCCCAAAAATACAATGTAAGATATTCAAATGTAAAAATAAAAATACTTTAATTTTAAATATTACAGTTTTATTTATATTTGTAGTAATACAAACTTTGTAAAGGAGCCTGTAAATATTATTTTGCCTAGGGCCCTCGAAGGTCTAAATTAGGCCCTGAGTCTAATCAATTTAAACTCTAAAATCCTGAAAGTGACAGTTAATAGAAATATAAATATTAACGACATTTACGAATAAATAACATTCAAAACCGACTTAAAATAGTATTTTTAAGCAGTCTTTTAAAAAAGAGAAAAGCAATAGCTGAATTAAAAACGAGAAAATTTCATATATTAAAAGAATTTCGAATGTTTACAGCTGACTATCTCTATGCTCCAGCCAAACTTACGCCTTCATGCGATTGAAGCGCTCGAAGTGGCAGAAATATTTATTACGCCACTATCGTAACATTAGAGTTATTGGCAGCACAAAAACCAGTATATCTATCGGCTCTACTAATAATAAATTTAAACGTTTCGTTTCTCATAAAAAGTTCTTAATTCTCGCAGTATTCAGCGGGAAGTGGCGAGCAGCCATAAATATATTTCGCCAGAAATTCGTTCTTGCCAGAAAGATTTCTCGTTTCTCGCTCGTTTTTGGTTTTCCATTGCAAGAACTATATCGCTCGCTACTCGGTTCACGTATGTATAGTCGCAAGATATAATTCTTGCAATGGAAAACCAAGAACGAGCGAGAAACGAGAAATCTCGCTGGTGAGAAAGAATTTCTGACTCTGGAAAATATGTAACTGAGTTTGACATTTATGGTGGCCCGCCTCTTCTGGCTGAATACTGCGTATGCGACTCGGCCCAGGATTAGAAATGGCTGATAGAAATGGTTATTTCTCATATCTGCCATCTATATACTGTATAAAAAGATCACGCCACTTTCTCCCTTTCGCTTGCGTCTGCACAGTCGTAACAGATTTGCCAACTTTCTATCAAGAAAATCCACGTAAACAGATCTAAAATTCTCCTGAAGACTGAAACAAGTTTCCCAAAATAGTTTTGCTCCGGGTACGATGCATATCGAAAAAAATAGGGCATATTAAGAGGGCTTTTAAATAAGTCCATTGTGGGGCTGACTGAATTCACAATTGGCGTGGAAAATGTCATAATGCAAACGGCCGGAAAAACTAAATAAAAAAAAATATATTGTAAAAGTTCATGCACGCGCTTGTTACGTCACGATAATTTTATCGGCTGCAACAATAATTAACGTATATTGTTTTGTAAGAGAAGAAAAACGTTAGCATTGTTCTAACATTCCATAAAAGATCATGGAGAGGAGACAAAATAATTTCGGCAAGTTATCGAATTTTTTTAGCAGTTCTAAACAAATTATATTGATCGATAGTTTTACGACTTTGTCGACGATTGTAAGGGCCAGTGGCGCGTTATCCTACGGGCAAAAAAGCCAATTTCCTCGGGCCTCTCCAAACCAATCTTTTATAAAAAAAAATGTTTCCATAGAAGAAAAATGTCTGAAGTCAATGGAACCCACTAATTCGAATTTACTTGGGGTTACCGTAAAACTATAACGCGCTAAAGGTACAGGCCCAGTACGATCTACTCATTTTAAACTGTTGTTTTAAACATACTTTACTTAACAAATGCTTTCTTTATTTAAAAAAATCCATATTATATTCATTGAAATTTTATTTATTTTGATGCGTATCACCTGTAATACTTTCTGAAATATTTTTGAAACACATCGAAATTAAAAGAACTAAACATAAATTATAATGTTCAGTTCTTACATTTATTAATTAACTTTTCTTCTTTTGATTCAATGTCCATTGGACATTAACGGGGTATTTTCTGAGGTCATAATGAGGGTAACGCCTCGCCCATCTCAAACGAGATTCACTTATTAACTTTGTTTCATGGCGGATTTTTGTGATATATGATTTTTATAATATAATGCTATTGTATTTTTCTTTATGAATAATTACAAAATATTAGAAATTAATATTTGTAAATAGAAAAGAATCATTTCTTTTGATGCTCGAAAATTATTTTGTGGGTTTTTAAGTCTTTTTTTTCTTGTATTTTTTAGTTAAAATGGACCCACTAACCGTAGAAATAGACGAAGGACAACCGTATCTAAAGTGCAAAAGTCAGTGCCTGGATTATTAACCTTAAGCTTGGAGGTAGACAACTCGAAATATATAAGTGAATAACGATTAAATATACCACGATAATTAGTTTTGTTTCCCTGTTAGAGCTATCTGCGATCATTGTAAATGCCACGAAATTCGTCTAGATGGCGCGTTTAACGCCCGAGTTTGTATAGGACTTGAGGATCGACTCGAACAAAACGGAGTACAAGATAAATGAACTGCCGTAGAGGAAGAATAATCGTTGGTACCACAAGCTTAGCTCCAAAGTAAAAAATTACGGTACAAAGGCAATTCAATCGAAGTTACAGACTTGTCATCTCTATTGGTTTTCGTATTTTCAGATCTAATAGTACTTCGTGCGGATTCCTTCCGGAAAAGTGCCTAAATCTGGAACTCCCGGTGAAAAATATTGTTTAAACACAACTAATTACACAACTTCCCGATCAAGACTTTTCTATGAAATTCTGTTACGTTGCCCGCGCTAACTTCGTAGGCAACGAAGGCTTCGTTCAAAAGTTAACGACATTGCAACACCTGTTACCAACAGAAGTTTACTTTAACTTGCTTCGAGTGTCATCAAATTGTCACCACCGACGGTGTTATTTATGGCAACAAACTTTGGCATAGTCAATGTTTCTGTTGCAGCACGAGTCAGGTGTGNGTGAGTTTTTAAGTCTTTTTTTCTTGTATTTTTTCGTTAAAATTGACCCACTAACCGTAGAAATAGACGAAGGACAACCGTATCTAAAGTGCAAAAGTCAGTGCCCGGATTATTAACCTTAAGCTTGGAGGTAGACAACTCGAAATATATAAGTGAATAACGATTAAATATACCACGATAATTAGTTTTGTTTTCCCTGTTAGAGCTATCTGCGATCATTGTAAATGCCACGAAATTCGTCTAGATGGCGCGTTTAACGCCCGAGTTTGTATAGGACTTGAGGATCGACTCGAACAAAACGGAGTACAAGATAAATGAACTGCCGTAGAGGAAGAATAATCGTTGGTACCACAAGCTTAGCTCCAAAGTAAAAAATTACGGTACAAAGGCAATTCAATCGAAGTTACAGACTTGTCATCTCTATTGGTTTTCGTATTTTCAGATCTAATAGTACTTCGTGCGGATTCCTTCCGGAAAAGTGCCTAAATCTGGAACTCCCGGTGAAAAATATTGTTTAAACACAACTAATTACACAACTTCCCGATCAAGACTTTTCTATGAAATTCTGTTACGTTGCCCGCGCTAACTTCGTAGGCAACGAAGGCTTCGTTCAAAAGTTAACGACATTGCAACACCTGTTACCAACAGAAGTTTACTTTAACTTGCTTCGAGTGTCATCAAATTGTCACCACCGACGGTGTTATTTATGGCAACAAACTTTGGCATAGTCAATGTTTCTGTTGCAGCACGAGTCAGGTGTGTTTGGAGGGACGGCGATTCGCACCCAAAGACGATAAACTGATTGTGTCCAATGCTTCGGAAATTTGTTTGCAAACAGATGCAGCGGCTGCAACAGACCAGTTATCGGTTAGCTTTATTTAATTGTTCTATACTTGCAACAGAATTAAATTTATTTACTCCGTTTTTTTATATTTATAGGCATTAATGGAACGCACTATACATCTTTCAAAGGCCGAAATTGGCATAACGATTGCTTCTTGTATGCCGTGTGCAAATCATCACTAGTGGAAAAAATCTTTTTACAGACGGAACGGATGTGTTGTATCCGGGATCCATAAAACCGAAAATAACGATTTTAAGTGTTATACATTAAATTCGCATAACAAAATCGAAATGAATTATTTCAATAGAACTAAAATAATAATAATAAAATTTAAAATCGCAGTACAGTATTATCAATTTTGTATTTTAGTTTAACACCACGCAGACGATATTAATATTTTTGTATTTACGTGTATTTTTTATAATACAATGAAGTGAATGAAATAAAAACCGACTCCATCGTTTTAAATCATTTTTTATTGTAAAAGAAGACGTTATTAAAATAATTTTTTCACAAATCATTTAAAAATTGCTGCAACTGATGTTATATCAATTGCGGCAAATTATAAATGTTTGGTCTTTTTACTTTTCCGACTTGTTACGTACCGTACTGTACGTAACACGAGAAAATATTGGAACAGTCTCGAATTTGACTCCCCGTTTTCTTTTTTCCAAATCTCCATGGTTATTTTTGAGTTCAGAAGATTTCCTGAACCCAAAAAAAGTATTAAAAAAGGGGGAAATTTAGCGGTTGCGTGCCTGCTGGTATCTATTTCGTTTAATATCTCAGAATAGAGTAACGATTAAGAAACGAAATTTGGCATGGTATATTGTGTATAAAGGGCATTAATGCTATTAAATTTTGGTGGTTAAAGGTCAAGGGGGTTACGTGTCGTATCTCAGTGGAATCGGACTTAATGAAGATTTTACTCGTTATTAGAATTTTTTTTCTTTAATTAACTCTTTCCGCCCTGTGGGCACTAAGAGGACCTCTTTTTTGCAAGCCCATTATGGGTTCGGCCAAGTCTCCAATGGGGCTGCCGGGTGGTGAGGGACGGGGCCCGACATATAATACATCCAATAAAGAAATAGCAAAGCTAAAAATTGTAATCGGAAATAACTTCCGACTTATTCCGTCCAAAACTTGTACCTGTTATACAGAAACTTTAACAGTTTCTTTGTTTGAACTCGTGACTTTCTTTTTATGTGTCTTCTCTGTTCCCACCCAACCTTAACCAGACTTTTCGTTCAAATCCATAATTCGTACGTTCTGCAAATAAATAATAATAATGCCTCAAAGAAAAGCAAACTCGTAGCGCCATCTGTTGAACGTAAAAGCCTTAATCTAGATTATATATTTTAATTTATATGAATGTTATACAGCCTATGTCCACCCTGAAGTTCCATTCTAAATATTGGTGAAAGAATTTTTGAAATCGGATGAGTAGTTTCGGAGATTACCTGCTGCAAACAAACTTACGTACATACATACTTACAAACATTACCTCTTTATAATATTAGTATAGATTTTATGGTAATAAAATATAAAAAATGGAGATGTTGCTGATATTTCTGATCGAGATCAATAAGAAAGCTAAGAAGACCGCGATACTTCGAAAAAGAAAATGTATCCTGGTTTAACTGAATTTAATATTACAGTACTTTTAATTGTGATTGTTAGTTAATTATTGATTGGAAATAAATTATTAATTGCTTTAGTAAACAATAGTATTTTTTTTTTTTAACTTTCGGAACCTATCCCTATGTTATACATCAGTTCTTTGTTTCTTATAGAATGAATTCACATAACACGGAACTTTTTCGGATAAACGAAAAAATCGCACTTCACTAAAAACCGCGTAGCTAATCAACAAATACAGTCGACCCCCCTATAACACGGTAGATACGTTCCGTTTTTTATGAAATTGATGTTTCAGGAGACCTTGCAAATCATAGCCCGACACGTGTGAAGTTCACGGGCTACAGCTGTTTGAAAGGTTTTCTTCCATAAAATTAATCGATTCCTAGGCTAATTCGACTCAACATTTCCAAAACACGTATAGGAAAAGGTGATATTATGGAACCCCAATTACATTTTAGTGAATTGTAAACAAGGTATCATAACTACACCCACATTTTTGGTGCGAAAAGTACTGGTAACTAGTAAACTAAACGTTCCTGATTGGATTTTTCGCTAGTGTAATTATAAGTATGGTTTTTGAAAGGTTTTGTACAAAAAGTCCGAAAGTAGGCTTAGAGAAAATCGGGTGGTAATATGGAACCTTACTGTATATTTTCAAAAAAATGCTTTAATGTAGCCAAAAACAAATAGGAAAGGACAAAAAATGTTAA
>NW_019384425.1:134847-148905 GCF_000671375.1 Centruroides sculpturatus | reverse complement strand
AAAAAAATTTGTTCGATATTTTCACGATAAAATGGCTCTGTAAATGCATAAAAATGCATTTACAGAGTGAAATTAGTGTGTGGAATAAGAATGTCTTTGACAATTTAGCTGGCAAAAGACACGAAAAATCGTCGATTCTTTCGTATTTGAAGCAATTTGGAAATCGAAGCGGAATAGAATTTAACATTAGTAAATAATATAAAATAAATATTGAAAATCATAACGAGTTACGGCTAATAGATATATTATATGTAAATAAATAGATGTTATATGTTTTTATCAAAGCAAGAATTGGCATTTAGAGAGCAAAAGGAAACCTATTGAAACAATAACAGAGGTAATTATATTGAACTTGTTTATTTATTAAGTACGTCAGATAAATAATCTATTAAAAATACATTTAAAGAAAGAATTAACTGATTGTCCCTGGAAGTCGGCTTCTTATAGAAACACAGCTTCCCTATCATCAAATGTCACGGCACGCCCCTGCCCTGTACATTGTAGTTTTTCTGTTAACAATAGAATTAAATTGATTGCCGGTCATCTATCTAAATAAATGACCGGTATTCAGTGGAAAATATTTGAATATTGCTCTTTTCTTAATTCCTAAAGGAGATCTAAAATTTCATTTAGTTACTCATTTTTATTACAGAAAACTTTTTTACTGGCGACAAAATAAAAATAAAAATATTTCTATTAATCGAAAATTATTCTAACGGATCGTGATTGTTTGGTCGAGTACCGAGTTACCGTTCTATTTGATTAACGCGATAGCATCGAGAAATTAATTAACTGCGTTAAAGAAGGACAAAGACGGACGGACGAAAGTGGGAATTTATAGGTCTACAATTTTTTCAAATTACTGCTCGATAAGTATCCTCCAGTAACCGAGGGGATGAAACCACCGAACACCTGTAGTCAGACGGCCGAGCGGTCAAGGTGACAGCCTATACCGCTCTGGAGGACCCGGGATCGAATCCGAACGGGTAGAAAAATCCCCAGGAATTTTTCCGTCCGGATAAGTCGGGCCCCGTCCCTCACCATCCAGCCGTCCATTGTGGGCCTGGCCAAACCCATAATGGGCTTGTTAAAAAGTCCCTTCTTTCTATCGGACTCACCGGTATGGTGGCATTCTAATAGGAAAATTACATAATACGAGATTACGACGAGCATAAAATACGATTTAAGTGGTTTTCGAGGGTGTGAAGTTTAAAGATTTGATCCATTTTTCGCGAAATTTGATTGTTTGGCACCACCGTTTCCTGTTCGGCAGTGAATGAAACAGTTTGTTAGTGTTAACATTAGAAAAAAAAATACATTTTATTTTATAAGATATCTTACTTTCAATTGGTGTCTCCCTTTTATTAAATTATTAATTATTAAATAATATTTAAGACAATTTTCTAATGAATAAACTATGAATTTATTTTATGTTTTTTTTAAAATATTTTTTAAAAATATAATCGTGAAAAAATTTTATAGTTAAACCCAAAAAATATTTTTAATGATCGTAAAATTTAAATACTGAAAATATTTAAAAATAAATTAATCGATTTAGGGAAATTTATCGATTCGAATAGGGAAATTTGAGGTAATTGACGTATTTCAATTGGGCAACGTGGCCGACCTTTAATGAATGTGCAGCATAAACATAGTAGTAGTGTTTAAGGGGAAGAACTGGAGAAAAGTGTAAGTGTGGAGCAAAAAATGACAGTTTTAGGTATTGCTGTCTTCACTATATACATTTTGGTTTTTAATATTAATATATTTTCTGCATAAAAAAAGAATTAAACTTTATGACAAGTATAATGTGTTAAACTTTAACATTATAATTTAATATATGATTAAAAAAATAAAATTAGCATCCTGATGCACTTATGATCTTTATCAAAACTTATAAAAAATTTTTTTTAAATAATAAAATATAAATAATTAATAATTTACTTTATAAATTAGAAATAAACTAATAAAATTTTTAAATTTGCAGATTTATTTATAAAAATTGCAAATTTTGTTCATATGATATGATTTATGACATTTTAAAAAATAAGTAATTGATGAAATACAAAGAAAAGAAAATTTATATAGATTCAAAGCAATTACAATAATATATGCATTAAAATTCAGACATTTTAGATAATATCAAGGAAAGTTCTAAAACGAATTGGGTTTTCAGATAATTAAACAGATAAAAATAAAAGTAACTCGTAAACTTTTCAGTAAATTACTTTTATTAAAAAAACTATTTCATAATAAACTTATTCATATCAATTATGAGGGGCTCATAGTTAGAGTAATAGCTACAATTTAACAGATGCAAACTTTAATCTGTTAATTAATTATACAGTATCTGTTAAATCTCTACTGGATAGCACATGTTTTTGGATGGCAAACACTGGATAGCAAAAATTATAGTTTTATTTGAGTCTGAATTTGTTCTATAATTTTAAGGTTTGCAGACTTTTTTTTTTTACATATCTTTGAAATGGTTAAAATTTTAAGCAGCAATTATAATACAAATACTCCCTTTCAAATGAAAATGGTTCTTTTATAGTAGTTGTGTTTGTGAATAAGTTTAGCACTATTCAAGAATGATAGTTGGTGATATATAAATATGAAGTTTAAAAATGAATTCAGGAAAATGAGTACAGTAGCCTTTGGAAATTTTTTAAAACTGAAAAGTGGGATTTAAGATTTACTAAATAATACTTAGTCAACTAAAGTTTCACAAAGTGGTTCTACTCCCAAGACTTTTAATACCACAAATATGAAAAGCCATCTAATAAATCATCATACAGAAGCACATCAAGTAGTAGTTAGTATGGTGATCATTCTGTACAAATAAGTTCCAACAGCTACATGCTTAGTAGGACATCAAATTCAGCACTTGTTAAATTTTTTCAATGAAAATAGCCTATTCTGCTGATCATTCACTCTTAAGAAATATCAAATAAATTATCAAAATGCATTATAAAGAAATATCAAAATGCAGTATAGAAATGGTTTCAACAGAAATTTAATCTTATTCAGTATTGAATATAGTCTGCCAATCTTGCCAATATTGGTATTATATATAGGCAAAATCATTGCTAATTATAGAAGTGGCCAATGAGTGATCAATATATTGGCTTGGCTGATTATCAGTACATCTTTATTTTAAATTCTTTCTTCTCTATGGGAACTAAGACAATCTTATTTTCCTATACTCATCAAGGGTTTGGCCAAGCCTATAATTGGGGCACCCAGATGGTGAGGGACAGGGTGTAATAGTTTCAACATAACCAGGACAAACTGCCCAAAAAATTCCTGGGCTCACCCAGATTTAATCCTGGGTATCCCAGAACACAGTAGACTAATGACTTCATCAGTAGTGCATTCAGGATTTAATCTTTGGGCTAAGTTGAATGGATAAAAACATTTTTAATGCAAATTCAATAAAATTCCCAGTTTATGTGACTGTTAATTTATTAGTAGTATAGAAATAGAAGACACAACACAATATAAATAAAAGAATGAATTTTAATTAAAAAAAAGAATTTTGGAAAATTTCTAGTTTGTTTCCTTTTTCCTCCCTCTGGATGTGCCACTGCACTTTACATTTTTTTCCGCATGAAGACTCAACACATACATAATTTATATAATTTGATGCAAAACTTCTGTTTGTTGTGTTGATTTAAAACTTGTTGCATGAACAAAATAAACAGATGCAAAATAAATTTGTGTATGTTTATTTTGCATCTGTTTATTTGATCATATTTAATCTAAATTAAATATCTTGTTTTGTAAATATTTAATTTTTTATGGAATAAAAAAATACTTTTTCTGTTTTAGAACTGTTACATTCTTTGATCTTATTATTTAAAATGTCTGAATTTTAATACATATTGCATTATTAATTCTATGTCTAATGCAATATGCATAGAATTAAAAATTCTATAACATGTTACAGTTATTGTGAAACAATAGAAATTTGTGTATGATAGATGATGCAATAAATATTTATTTCATTAGGAAACATTTGTGTAGTTTATTAACAGTACATACATATACACATAAAATGCATTAACAGTTACAGTAAAATCTACTTATTGTAATCACTTAAGATTTGTCTATGCTGATAACAATAAGTGGGAAAGTAAAGAAAGACTACAATTAATAAAATTTGGTTTTATTGACTATAACATTAAAAGGATATGTTTAAAACATAAAATATGTCTAACATAAAGATTTATTACTTGTAATTATTATTATTAATTACCTTTAAATCTGTGTATAATTGAAATAAGAAATTTCAGCAATTTAAACTACTGCATTGTAAACTAGTAATGATTAAAATAATTAACATTTTGACATTTAAAGCACTTGAAGGCACAGGAACAGGCACCTGCAACCAACAAATATTTGCTACTGTAACAAATTAAGACTGAAGATGATTGTACATTATCAGTCCCATGTTGAGGCTAAAATATAAAAATACAACTTAAAAATGCTTTTTTTTTTAAATTAAGAATAATGATAACAATTATCAATAAAATAATATAATGCAAATCCTGGAATATTTGTATTATAGTTATTGTGATAACTTTTTACATTAAAAGTTTGTTTCTGGAAGTTTAAATTTTAGTAACAAAAGACAAATGTTTTTGACTTTAACCAAGGTCTGCCTCAGGTCAATGATATTCCAAAATTAGAATGTACAGAACACAAATTTTTTAATATATTTTTCTAAATAAATAAACAAAAACATAACATTGTAAAACAACAAAAAATTAATCTGTGGTAAATATACAATTAATCCCAGATATAAATATAAGAAATAAAATAATACAAAATAATAAATTATAATAATAATTAATTTATGTTGACAATTCTTGGTTTTTCATAAAAGCATTACTGTGCATATGAGATGCTTTTTCCTTCTTTAAAATCAATACCATTGCCAGTCAGGTCAACCAAGTATTCTTGGGCTCTGATTTGATCAGTTTGAAATGATTGCTTAATTAAAGTGGCATTCTGGAGATTGGCTTGCACATCTGTTTCAGTGGTGTAAATGGACAGGGTGGAGTATGCCTTTTATTCGAAATGTTGTAACAATGTTCCTGCAACCTTTTGTGTATTGAGTGCTTAGTGGACCCAATGTATACCATATTTCTTTGGAATCTGTTGTTCCTCGCAGGAACACTACACCTCTGATAACTTTTTGTCTATTGGGTAACTTTCTTTTTCTTTATATAGATCCAGAATAGATCCTGGAACAAATCTTATGATAGATTATTTTTAATTCCTATAATGAAACAAACAATATATAAAAATAAACTGCAAGAATTTAAACAACACAAAAATGTATAAAATTGAAAAAGTAATAGCCTAATAAAAATATTAAAATATAAGGAATAATTAAACTCCTATTAGTTACAAAAATATATGGGGAGTAAGTTGCCCCTAATGCCCCATTTAGATCCCACTCTGTAAACAATTAATTAATTATAATATACATTATAGTAATTTTAATGAAAATTTCTCATTGAATAAAATGGTATGGAATACAATACTTGAACTTATTTTTTGATTTATTTTTTTTGTCAGTTTGACAAATGTTTGTTTTTTATTGTATCATATATCTTTAATCAAGTACAAGATATAATAATGATACAAAGTTATAAAATTGCAGATTAATATTGATTACAATGCAATTGTTTCAATAGTTCCAAAGAAAAATCAAAGCACTTGTTAAATTAAATGTGGGTTAATCATTGTCATAAGTAACTTATTTATTACAATGCAATATAATTATTATTGATTTATTCTAAATATTTCATTTACTAAATAATAAATTAATGTGTAATAAATGAATAAAAGAATGTATGTAAATGCAACTGGTATATTGTGGAGTTTTGAAACGTACCTAAATTGATTTTAAAAGATAATTGCATTAACAAAATATCAACAATAGGATTATTTTAATTTTACATGTTATAGCTTCTTTTTTCTGTGACATAAAGAAAATTATTATTGTGGTGATTATAAAGCTATAGCATTGTCTTTTAGATTTAAAAAAAATTTTTTTTTTTTGAAAATACTATTAACTTTTAGAAAAATTATATTTGTTTCAAAAATATTTGCTAAGAAATTTTAAGAAAATATTTATGTTGAAAGTTAGATTTCTTAAATTATTTTTAGCTTACGTTTGCATATTTTTTTTAAAGAAATTCATGTTTTAGCATTTTTAGATTTTAAGTTAATATTTAAATTTAATTATATATATTATATAAGCCTTTATAATGTTTCCTTTTCAATTTATTTTCTTAGTGTAAAAATTAATGACAAATTTTTTTTAATATTAAATTTAAAAGACTTTTAACAATTAGAAATATAAATAAAATATTCATTTCTGTTTAATATTTTATAACTAAAAAATACTTGTTTTTAGTTAAACTGTTTTGATTTCAAAAAAGAAGGTTGCATTTATTTATTACTGATTTTAAGTTAAGATTTTATAAAGAATGTTAACTTTGCTATGTTATATTAATAATATAGTAATGGTATTTTTCTTAAAAAGAGATTATAATTTATAATGCTTATTTTGAAGTTACATTTAAGAAGCAAGTTTATGTAGAAAAATCTCTATAAAATAAACAAATTCTAAAAATGAATCATGCTGATTTATTTATGTATGTTGTAATTACTCATTTAAAGGTGAATAACTTATTCTCTGATAGCTTGTAATATTTTATTACCAATTTATTGTTCGTCTATAATACAATAACATACTTTTTCTCTTATGAACATTTTTATTTGTCACAAGTATTATCCATTAATTACATAATTTTTGAGCCAATTTTAATCTTCCTCCTTTCTTGTTGTGAACAATAATGTACTTTAAGAAAATCCCTTTCCCTTTAATTAAGTGTATAAAAGTTTATGGACCTTCTGACATTGAAGAAATGACTTAAAAAGCTTTGCAAGTATTTTCTAATTGATAGTTTACTCACATGATTAGTAAGCAGGTTTATATGAACAAATCTGTAGAAGAACACAAAAAAGCTACAAAAAATTTCTCACCCCAAAAAGAATTTTTAACTTTAAATCTTCATAATTAACTAAAATAACCAAATTAAAAATATTATTAAAAGCATATTGTATATTTTCAAAATATATATTATGCTTTTAATAATATACTTTAATTCTGTATGTTTTTTAATTATTGATATATACAGTAATGCTACTTATAATTATATAATACATTTATTTTTTAAAGGAAAATAAACTATTTTTTATAATAAAAATTTTATGTAATCAAAAAAATTTAGTCAGAAATTTTAATGAAATGATTCTATTTATATAAGCTTTAGTCACATAGGGAGAAAAATACTTGTTTTATAGTTATAGTTAGACATTAAATGAAAAATTATATATAATTTCTCTAAATTTTATTTTAAAGTAATTTATGTATATTGAAGTTTCTTGTAATCAGAGAGGATAGAAATTTTACTAAGAACAAAATAAAGCAAGAAATTTTTTTTTTCAAATGTTATAAATTAACTTAGTTTTATGTACAGGTAACCCCCGTATAACACGGTAGTTACGTTCCAAAAAATTGCCATGTTATGCGAATCCGTGTTATACGAAACAAAGAACTAATACGAAAAGGAGGGTTAGGTTCCAAAAATTAAAAATCATGCTAGTATATTTTCATAATTAAGATAAGTATCTTCATTAAAATTTTTTAAAGTGATACATATTAATATAAATTAAACAATGTTTTCTTCGTCATCACTAAAAACACTATTAATTAACCGAGAGCGTTTTCTTTTTGGCAAGTTATCCTTATCCTCTGAGCATTTTTCTGCATTATCTTCAGATCCATGCTTTACCTTTTGCAAAATGTATGTAATTTTAGATTGCTTGCTTCTAGTTAAAAGGTCTTTATAAATTTCCTTATATGGTGCTAAGCACTTATGAAGAATAAAGCAAGTATGGAATAAGGGAAAAACATTCGGCAACATCAGAAGCAGAAGCGTCGCGATCTGGCAACATTGAAACAAGTTTCGAGAAGGACCACGTGTATCGACAGAAGGCGAGAAGAGAAAATTTACATACTTAAGTACTAATAGTTCACGAAAATAATAATTTTCGTGAACTATTATTACTTAAGTATGTAAAAATTTATTACATTTCCTGTTGTACGAGGGTTTTACCCAATTCTCGAACCGTGTCAGTAAATCTGTGCTATAAAAGTACTGTGTTATACGGGGGATGGTACCAATTCTCAAACCGTGTTAGAGTGAATCCGTGCTATAGAAGTGCCATGTTATACGGGGGTTACCTGTAGTTTGTATTATACAGTAGACTCCACTTAATGTGATCATGGATAATATCATTAATTGTTTTAGTTTTATCAAAATTAACATGTTCAAAAACATATAAATATAAGAACTATTATAACAACATTAGTAACAAAAATTAATAAATGTTTGATTTGTGCTTTAATTGTTTTAATGTGATCTTTTAATGTCAGTCAATAAAACCAGAATATTCACTAATAGTAGTACTTCATTTATTTATTTTGCTGTTAGTTGATATGGGGTCACAATCTTTCCTGTGAAAAAGGGTTGTGATAGACATAAACAGCATCTCTTTACCATTAACAATAGTAACTCAATACTCATAGGTGGAACTTACTCCTGTAAGTAAACAGACTCACCTACATTTTGAAGTTACAGTCGACCCCCCTATAATTACGGTCCCTATAGTTACGATTCCTATAAAACTACGAAAAAATTGCTACCGGTATCCGTAAAAAATAGTAAAAGTTCCCTATAAACACCTCAAACGTCATCGGGAAGCCGAACTACTTTCCCGCCGTCCGTAGCGCCACGCTACGGAGAGATTTCTATCGTCTGGACAGTATTATATAAATTATATATAAATTAGGTACTGTACATATAATTATATATTAATTATATATAAATTAGGTACTGTATATATAATTATATATTAACTTATTGTAACTTTGTTATAATTAAATATATAATTTCCGCCGTCTAGCGTGGCGCCACGCTACGGAGATTTTTACGCTAACTATCGTCTGTCAGTATGTAAATTAGGTACCGTAAGTCTAATACAGTACTGTAATTTTATACATTTCTTGTGAAAGAAACATTTCTTATTCAACGGCGATTAAAATTATTTATATTAATGATGTCTCCGAAGTTCTACGAAGTTTTCACAGAAAAATAAGTTGTTAGAAATCGGCCGCTCTTTGCTGAGCTGTTCCGCGACGAAAACAATGTTGAGCAATGGCAATGTCGAATGGTGACACTCGGTAAGTAATCCTACAATTTTTTGTTTATAGCGTAGTTTATACGGATTATTCCCAAAAAATATATACGTATTTTGGAAATGTTGAGTCGGATTAGTCTAGAATCGATTAATTTTATGGAAGAAAATCTTTCAAACAGCCGTAGTCCGTAAACTTGACACGTGTCGGGTTGTGATTGGAAGGATTCGTAAGAAATCGGATTCCTAGAGAATGGAACGTATCTCTATCTTATAGGGGGGTCGACTGTATTCAGATGATTAGATGAAAATGGACTGACTGAGTGATGGATGAGTGGTGGTCAAAAGTTCGGTTTGAGTATGCAATATGGAGTTTGGGGACTTCTATGAATGGTAGAGCAAGAGTTTGGGACTGTTTGATGGTGTACAATGAAAGGTTTAGAGATTGCTAGAAAAACCAAATTTGTGGACTACTTTCCAGTGTGATAACAATAGACTGTGGATTGTTTAAAGGTTTAAACAGACAAGGACTAGGAAGAAAACATAGATGAACAATGGGAAGAAGAGAACAGGCTGAACAACTTATCTAAGCTTGACTGCTATTAACTATAAGAATAATGTGTACTTCTCTCTCTCTTTCTGTCTCTCTCTGCAATGTGGTAATGTGTGTTGTAAAAATTTGTTTGTTTGATGACCTTCAATAAATAGTTTTTCTTGTTGACCTGTTGAGTGATGTCGCTTCCATCCAGATTCACGCATTAGTACAATGCCTATAATGAAGATGCATTGAAAATTAATGTAAGTGTGACCGTAGGATCGGTGTCTCTTTGACACCACGTCAGGAGACCTAAATCTGACACCACCGAGTCTCTAGGGGACTCGGAAATCGCAACGTTACGTCATGCGAGTGGTATCGGGTGAGCGATTGGATTCGGAGTAGAGGTGAGGAGAGAGACGAGGAAGTAACTTAATCGGATTCCATGGTTGCTAACAATTAACAATTTTAATGAAACTAAAGGAAATACAAAGAGAGTTAATTTCGGTCATAGTTCCCCTATTCAAGAGAGGCCCGTCGAGAGAGAGAGTTTACAAACGAATCGTGGGTTGATAAATACCTTGTCGATGGACTGTTTTTTCCACTAGTTCCGAATCTTGTCCGTTCACTGGTGTGGAGGCACGGAGGAGTGTAGAGGCTTAATCCGGCACGATTTTTTTCTCGGGTTTAATCCTGGGTCACGATTTTAATCCTGAATCACGACTTTAATTCTGGAGGACGACTTTGTTGGGCGGACTTTTTGAAGACGACTTTTGTAGAGGGACTTTGGATGACGACTGACCTCGGGGTCTTTTTTCTTTTCTCTTGTTATTCCTCTTGGGTTTTTTCCATGAGGTCAGGTGGTTGTTGTTAAGGGTCTGGTATCCAATATGGATTCTCCATCGAAAGTTCCTGGGGACACATCCCTGACTAACTGGATCCGACTCAACAAGGAACAAACTCCGTGGGAAATAATTTTTATGGCTTTTAGCCTAACTCGATAAAACGCTCAAATTTAACCGATTAAAGTTTCCAATAATTAAAATTTAAAATAACACTTTATTGTGGGTCTGTTCGGCCCTCACATAAGACTTGCCACTCCAGCCAATCACTCCGGCTAAAGGTTATCTTGACACAACTGAAGTTTAAATATTATCAACGTGAGATGTAAGGTAGTGTTCTCTTACATTGATTATCATCAGTATAGATGAGTCTGAGATTACATTGAGTATATTGCCTACCAAAATGGATTTAATACAGCTGGATAGACAAACTGATGACAGTTTGTTTCAATTGAGATGGACTGCCATTGATTTGCTTAGCCAGCTTTATTAAAGCTGCTTTACAGTCATTATGCCCATTGACTACTGAGATTCTGTTTTACATTACAATGCATTTAAACATTTTGGAAAAGATAATTATAGGTTGCTAATCTAGTTACTATAATAATGAAATCGTTTATTTATTTAAAATTTCTGTATTTGTTTATTTTTGTGTTTTAAATAAAATATATTGTTTTTTATTAGTGCATACTGTTGCTTCTGTTTAACGGTATTTTGATTTGAGAAAATAAAATGAATTTAGCAATGTAAATAACAAAAATTAATTGGATAAGCTTACATTTCTAGCTTTCCTGTATAAGCTTACATTTCTATTGATAGCATTCCTGTATTTTCTGTTGGTAGTTCCTGGAAATGCTTGCATTTGATAATTAAGGCTCATTGGGCTGCGATTTGAAAAAATTGTAGACCTATAAATTCCCACTGTCATCTGTCCATCTGTCTGTCTTTCGCTAATCTAGAGAATAGTTACATAGATGAAAGACAAGACCAGATATGTAAACCTTGGCAGGAGGGTCCAATTAACTATATATGAACTTCTGATGCAAACTGGAAGTCATGTTATTTCAATTCAAAAATTTTTCCCTGAAAGTGTCAGACAGATGACTGGTATGGCTATTGTTACAGGAAAATATGATGTACAGGTGCAAGCAATTTGAGATTGAAAGCATATATTTTAAATTAAATAAATTAAAACTATGATTAAAAATTGCAGCCTGGCATTGTGAGAGTAGCCAAGGACGTAGGTCTCAATCTACGCCACTTACGGGCACTAGTCGGTAAGACCAGTTCTCTAACTTTAATAGGAGAGCGTTATCAAAGTTGATCCAAACTGCGAAGTTCAGATGCTCGTCAGGATTCCTTGACACCAGTTAATCAATCTTATTATACGCGGATTAACACGCGTATGTGATCTGATTCGGTCACGCAATTAAAAGACATTTTTAACTAAAACGAAATAATAAATTTAATAGAACAAAAATTAAATCATACAAAAGGTGGATAAACAAAAGACAGAACCACTACAACCAATATACACATCGGTAGATAGCTATACTTATATTCTACCCTAGTCGCGATCGAGAGAGAGCTCACAAAAATCGTTATAAAACATACGACCTGTTTCAGTTGTCGTTCGTCTTCTTCTCTGTATGCAAGTTCAGTTACTTCTTCGTATGGGAGATCAATACATGCACCCATATAAATGTATATTTCCTACGTGCAGACTTATTCCGTATGTGACTCGTCTGAGGACATTGGTCATCAGGAGGGAAACATATGTGGAGTTTGTATACTTTCGGATCTGTCGTTGAACTCCCCGAATTCTGCTGAGTTCCCTGTATATCTTCGGAATATCGACCAATCATCGGCCCGTAACTCTTTCGTGAGAACGGATGAAAGGGAGGATGAATGAGGGGTAACCATTTCCCATCTGAGCTGGATTTTAACCAGATAAGGGAAAGTCAGAGGATGTTCTCTTCTGTGAAAGGAAGTAACATCTGTTATCTGGGTTTTTCCCACGTTAAAACAGTATTTTTCTCACCAAAAATGAAAGTAATATTTGATGACATTATTTTAACGTTAATAATAAAATATTAATTTAGACCCAGGGGCCTTTCGGGTCTCACAGCATTGTGGTGATGTTACAATAAATAATTTATTATACCTTACATCATAAAAGTGATAATTTACTTTTAGTTTTATTTTACAATAATTAGTAAGTTAAGAGAAAAGTTGATTTTAGTGGGGATAAAAATCAGTATTCTTTTTATTAGCCTAAAATTTAATACTTAGGGGAAAAAATATTGTTCCAAATTGATGCTTTTTACAAAAGTGGTCCTACTATTGAATGGTGAGAAGACTCTCAATGTCTTACACACATTCTTTTCCTTATAGAGCCACTCTTCACTTAACAACCTGTCTGTTTAATTAATGACCACTCATGCTTATGACTAACTCTCCAGTGTGATTAATCTTCTTTCTTAGTCAGTTTTGTTCCTACTGTATTCATCAAACAAAACTTTCACCATCAATAAGATTACATATTTCTTTTATAAATTTGCACTTTATTGTTTAAATTTGATGACTAAAATATCTGAATGTCTTACTTTTTGAATAAACTTTACTTTTTTTGGTACATCATTTTTATAATTTTTGCAGATAATATTTTTATTTTCTCTAAATGTATGAGATGCAAATTAAAACAAAATTATCTAATAGGAATTTCCTTCAGATCTTTTCTTTATCCAAAATAAATAAAAATGATTAAGCTGTTGTTTATTGACAAATTTGCTTAATGACCTAATCATAGGAATGAAACTTGTCATTCAGTGAAGAGTGGCTGCAGACTATAATTTTCAAAATTGCATAGCTATGAAATATTTTACTAAGAAGTAAAACTTTCCTTCAAATTCATATCTCTGAAAAAACAGAGAGAACGATAAGTATATGAGCTGCTTTGCAAAAAGAAAATCTTGTTTGAAACAGTTCTTTAATTGAATATAACAATTTTGTAATAAAGTTACCTTATGTTACATATTATTGAAAATTGTTTTTCAGTTTGATATGACTTTTGATTTTAATAATAATAATAATAATCAATTTTGTAATAAAGTTACCTTATGTTACATATTATTGAAAATTGTTTTTCAGTTTGATATGACTTTTGATTTTAATAATAATAATAATAATAATAATAATAATAATAACTCTCCCGTGGTCACCACCTGGTCGTGGTGGGAGAGCCCAGTAATTTTACAGATCCATAGGGCAATGCAGGCTGGAGCACAAGCTCCTGGTAGGGACACCCATGCCAGTAAGGTCTATGGGGAGAAATGAAGCTAAGAGTGACCACACACCCACATTCTGTGGAGATAATCATTATGGTAGTAACCAGATCTAAGT
>NW_019384425.1:130487-133956 GCF_000671375.1 Centruroides sculpturatus | reverse complement strand
ATTAAAAAATTATTACCTTTATATTTAGAGTCCATATTATCCGCAATTCTTGCATTGAAATCGCCCAAAATTATGGAATAAGGAGTCATATTTTGCCAGATCTCCATTTGTTTAGTTATTTCATTCAAAGTTATTATGTCATCAGGTGAAATATACGTAAGCATTAAAGTTATTAAATTATTCATAATATTAGCAAGAGCAGATTTAATGATTTGAACAAGGAGCAGAATGAAATTAATATATTTTTTTTGTTTGCCAATGAAATGAATACAACTTTTTGAATTAGCCAATGAAATTAATTATGTCATCAGGTGAAATATACGTAAGCATTAAAGTTATTAAATTATTCGTAATATTAGCAAGAGCAGATTTAATGATTTGAAGAAGGAGCAGAATGAAATTAATATATTTTTTTTGTTTGTAAAATTTTGCAAAGACCTTTTTTTTTTTTAATATGCAAAGTCCTCCACTTGGGAGGCCTGGGCCTATTGGTTTTTTTGCCAAAGCTGACTCTATTGTAAATTTTTCAAAGAAGGTAGAATTGTAGACTATTTCAGAATATATCCAGGTTTCAGTGATGGCAATAATATTCGGATCATGTTTAGAAATAAAGGCATCTATTTGTAGTATTTTATATTTAAGTCCTTGACTAATCCGGTTTATGATTGAGAGGCATTGATTATTAGGGTAGAGTTTGCAGGTTTGAGTTTTATCTTGCTTATTAATATGTCATTTAGTTAAGTTTGCTATTCTTGTTGATGGAAGAAAAGTATGCACCAATTTTTCCATGTTTAAATTATAAGTTAGCTTTTCACGATCAATTACTAAGATGTCATTTCGCAATTTTACCTGAGGATTTTGTTTACGTAATTCATAAAAATTTGGTAGTAAATGTTTCCTTCTATTTCTTGAGTTGTTAGTTAAATCCAGAGAAATCTGTATGTTTTGCCATTCCTCTAGTAGACTTTGTTGTTTTTTTTTGTATGAAGGTAGAAAAAATAAGATCTCTAGTTTGATTATTATTAAATGTTATTCTTGTTGTTAAATTTAGTGTTTTCGATAGTTGGACTATCTCTAGTATATTGTCTTGAGTTATATTATTTATATTTAATACATTAGTAATAAATTTTAGTATTTCTGCTCTTGAAGTGGTTTTGTAGTTTGGATAATTGTACGTTATTATGTTGTTATAGCGATGTTCGTTTATTAACATGTACAGTACATTTTAAATTGGATGAAATCTTTGTCTGTTTGTAATTTCTCTACTTGATGTTTCAAACCATCAATCTCCTCTTTCATTTTTTTCTGATTTTGTTTTTCAAATATTTTCATGGATAATATGGTACAAAGGAAAACATGCCAACAGCCTCGACGGATGAACACGCCCCCCCATCTTTAATTATAATTATTAAAATACTTATTTTAATTATTTTATTATATTTATTAGTTCAATAAAATAATATGGATTTGTTTTAATTGTGTAATAATTTTTTACAGATAGCAAGTAAAAACTTATGAAGATATAGATTTAAAAAATTTAAATGTATAAAAGTTAAAACTAATCATCACTAAACAAATAGAGTAAGTATAATTTTTTTTAAAGTAAAAGTTACAGCTTCAGATAAAATTTTTATATTGATAATTCTATTTTAAAACAAATTGACAAATTGAATTAATTTTTAAAAAGTTCTTAAATTGACAAGACAGAAATCAGAATTTTTTTTTTTCTTATTTCTTAATAGATGTTAAATAATTTCATTGATGGTATTCAAATGCATTGTGCTTTATTTTTAGTGGTCTTTTGTTTTAAAATCTCCAATAATGGAGAAAAAAGTATGCTATATAATATCATATTCATCTATTTATTATTATTTTTAAAATTAATTTCTGGTACAAATATCTAAACAAGCATATTTTAAAATGATTTATTATTAAATCTGTGATAATTTTATGATTAAAAAAAATTAAAAAGGAGACATTTTGGGTTTCATATCCCAATCTTCTATCTATTATGAATTTTTATAAAGAAACATAATATTTTAATATGCATTATTAATCTCATTTATTGTGAAAATATACTTTCAATTAAAACATCCTCAAATTTAGTAATAGTATTTGAATTTTTGAAGTGCATTATTTAATTTCACTTAAAGAAATAATACTCCACATTTAACGTATTCAAAAGAACTAAATTTATTATTATATATTTTAGGNATGCCAGACGTGCAAAAAATAACAAAAAATTTAAATAATATAAAAGAAGAAATCTGATTGTTTAGTAAGTTTGACTTGTTCAAATGTAGTTTTATTTTTTATAATAGAAGTAGATTTAATATCGCGTTTGTTTATAAAATTTTACAGTGATATGGAAGGAGTGAGAGAAACAAAATCTTTTACAGATTTCACAGAAAAGTATTTGTAGCTTTCTGTTAACTAGATATCTAAAACATAGATTGTAGATTAAAAACAGGAAGACAGTGAAAGATAATGAATTTAGTATTATATTAGACATTTTATAGTGTTGATAAGAAAGTTAATTTGAAAATATACAGGCACAAAATACATTAAAATATTATATTAAAACAACTGTAGTCATGTATTTAAAAAACTTTATTTTAAATTAAAATATTAATTAAAAACTTTAAATATTATAAGCTGTTTATATTTTACATTCTAACTCAAATGAATAAAATAAATTTGGAATGTTTGAAGATATGAATATATTAATTTAATTTTTGACTCTATTGAAAATAATAAAATGCAAAAATTAATTCATTAGGTTTCCAATATTCAATAATGTAAACTTAATGATATTTCTATAAATTTAGCACTGTATTTAGCTTCAAGTTATATTTTAATGAAATCCATGTATAATAAAACCGAAAGTACTAAACATGTAAATTTAATACAGGTTTAAAATATTAAAAAAACATCAGTTACAGTATTCAGATTGAATAAATTGTAATTTATTTACTTAATATATAAGAATTTTTTATTATTTCTGCCCACTAATGGTTGAGTGGATAACACCACTGTACACTAGCAATTGAATGTAATTTCACACCTGATCACTAGTCTGGACATGTTGGAGTTTTTCATGTTTCTTCACATGTCTAACACCTAAATAGGGCAGCTGACTATAGAAATTTCTTGCAGGATATTGTGTGTTGTTGCCTTATCCATTAATTCAATCCAATCCAATTATTTCTTTTCAACTTTGTCAAAATACCAAATATTAATGAACACTGCAAAAACCTAACAAACCAGTGACAAAATTATAAATTAAGTACGAACCAGGGCTGTGGAGTTGGAGTCGTGTAGTTTTTATGTTTTAGCCGGAGTTGGAGTTGTCAAAAAATCCACTGACTCTGACTCCTTTTTACTTCCCAACTTGTTATGTATATATAACGGAAAAGTATTGGAATCGCATCAAATTTGACCCTCCAACTTTTTTTTTTTTTTTTTTATC
>NW_019384425.1:0-130472 GCF_000671375.1 Centruroides sculpturatus | reverse complement strand
GTCAAATTCGCCGACTCCGACTCCTTTTTACTTACCAACTTGTTATGTATATAAAACGGAAAAGTATTGGAATCGTGTCAAATTTGACCCTCCAATTTTTTTTTTTTTTTTTTAATCTACACGTTTGGAGACCACCGGAACCTCTCAAAAAAAGTCAATAAAAGGGGAAAAATTTGCGTGTGTGTGTGTTGTATCTAATTTGTTTAATTTCTTTATTTTCTGTTCTGAGATATTAAACAATATTTTAGAATGGGTAAAGTTTAAGAAACGAAATGTGGCACTGTAGCCTGCATATAAAGGGGCATTAATACTATTAAATTTTGGTTTTTAATTAAAAATCGACAGGATGAAGACATAAATAAAAGTGGTCATGCGTCATATCTTTTAATGAATTTTTTTTACTCGTTATTAGTGTTCAAAATTTAAAAAAAAGAGTAAAACTCATCTCTACCCTCAAAGTAAGCTTTTTTGTCATTTTACAGTAGTACAGTAAAACCCGTTAAGATGTTCTCGCCTAAGATGTTAGAATGTGTATGGGGACACGATTTAGTTCAACCACTTTGACGCTTAATAACTAACTCCTGTGTTAAACCATCTGACTCCGATTCTGACCACTCTGACCACAGAAATTATTAGGCTTCAAACAGGGTGAATGAAATCATGCCCCACACACACAGTTTAATTAACATCCACACATATAGATAAAAACCTCGAATCTTTTGCATATCTCGAAATTTCAAGGTGTCCCAAGTCCGAAAATGTAAAAATTTGGGAGGGGTCATTTTTTGACTGAGTGCTACACTTTCCCTGTTATATATAACATCCGGAAAAGTAAAAATTATCAAATTCATATTTATATATTACTTAGAGGAGTCTTTTAGCTTTGGAATAAAAAGTNTGCATCATAATCAAACAAACAAATTCTTATACAAAATCTATAAGAATTTGGTTGTTTATTTATGCTGCACATCTGAAAAATTGGACTTCTTTCTACAGCGACGCATGTTGACCTTTTTTCCTAATTCTATATTTGATATTTGCCTTCTACTTGATTTTATTACCTTACTTCCTATAATTGGAACTGTATTTATTTTCAAATAATTACTACAATTGATATCTTTAAATAAATTTTTACTGTAAATAATATCTTTAAAGCAAAACTTTTGTTTTGTAGGCAATAAAAATGTAATAAGCAATCTTATTAATTATTAAAATATATAAATTTGTAATTATTTATTACATTTTTTAACTGCAAGAAGTTTGTTTTTAATTTTTGAAAGATTTATGACCTGCATTGCTGAAATTAAAAAAATATTATACATATAAAAAAAGTTAATAAAAAAAACTAAAAGGAAAAAGTACCATTAATAAGCTATTAAAATTTAATTATTATTTAAAGTATAGATCTGACTGCTCTATAAATGATTTTAAAAATAGAAAAACTTTCAATTATGTTAAGTGTTAAAATTTGAAATAATATAAATTAAAACTTAACAATTTTTATCTATTTGAAAAATTATAACAAATACTGTATTCTTTAACTTTTTAATTTTATTTGATTTTTTATATTAATATTCTGTTAATTTTGATTCATTCAGTTTTATTTTTAGTATATTTATTTTTTAAGATTAAATATTTATATTTTTAATATTTGTTTTTTTAACTTGAACTAAATTATTTTCTAAATCAATAATATTTTATCACAATAGTTTGATTCTTCATTAGAATAATTAATTATTATAATAAAGAAGGCAAAAATTTTCTTAAAGACAAGTTATTGTATGTTAAGTCATTTAGATTTTATTAATTTTTATATGTAAAAAATTAAGAAAATACAACTATCAAATGACTTTTTTTTAAACTGAATTTGATAGATTAATAATTTAAAATATCATCTCTAACAAAATAATAAATATAACTATTTATCTCTATTTAATTCTTTCATTTTTATGGGAGGGAAAAAATTCAAAATTTATACATTATTGAAGAGAATTTTTAATTATTGTAAATTTAATTATTTATTTTTATAGTTCATTGAAATTAGGATTACTGTTTTTGATATTAGATAAAAACAATTAAGTAGATATAATACATTTAAAAAGTTTTTTGAATTATTTTGACTGTTTTATTGAAGAGTCACTTAAGATGAGTTCTTATGTTATAAAGCATTAAGATATGTTCAGTTTTTAATTTGATAATTGTATGTCCAGATATATACAACTCCATCAGAACAATCAAACAAATATAGAAATGCTAAAATATTAAGGAGTGTGAATATTTTAATCAAGGTTAAATGTTTTTCAAGACATTTTGCCTCGACAGATCACAAGAAATTTAAATAAAGAACAGCTTTTAGAAAAGTCNACAAAAAATTTTAATAAATAAATAAAATTCTTAAACAGTAGCATAAGATTCAGAAAGTAATGGGACAATTTTCTCTCAAAAATATATATTCTAATTAAGGGATGGTTTGTGCTTGTAAACAGATAGTTTAAATTATGTACAGGTATCCCTTGTATAAGACGGTAGTTACATTCCAAAAAAGTGCCATGTTATGCGAATCTGTGCTTTATGAAACAAAGGACTAATGCAAAACATAGGGTTATGTTCCAGAAGTTAACAAAAACATACTATTCTTTTTCGTTACTAGTTGAACAGATAAAAATTTTAATGCAAAATCAAATAAAATTCATTCGGTGATTATAAAAATTTACTCGAAGAATAAAATTCAGTTTTCTTTTTCTTTTAGAAAGCTCTTGAATTACTTCAGTCATGGTTGCATTAATCTCTGTCTGTGTCTGTATGTGTTTGTGTAAGTAAAGCCAGTCCATTCAATCATGATTGTGTTATTGGTAGATCTTAAATAGGATTTTAAAAGATGTAAGGTGGAAAATGACCTTTTACTGACACATATTACTGGAAGCATTGCCAATATTTTTAATAAGTTAGGTATAGATTTTTGGGCTGCAATTTGAAAAAATTGCATATCTATAAATTCCCACTGTTGTCTGTGTGTTTTCCCATTTGTCCTTCCTTTCCTTAATCTCAAGAATTGAGTTAGAAAGTTGAGATTAGATATCAAAAGCTTAGAATCACTGCACTTTTAATCCTTTAAGCAAAATAAGGTAAAGGGCCCTCCGATGATTAGGACATAGTCTCTACATTCTTGATGTCAAAACACTAATATTTAAATATTCCTATTGCCAAGATTTTAAATTGCCAATTTTAAATTTGTTCTGTGAAAACAATGCCGAAAACCTGTTCTGGATTCTTAAACATTGCTAAACTGCACTTAATAGTAATTACGCCACTTTTTTAAACTCAACCTGGTGAATACTAAGTGTACCCTTTTCTTTAGTAAGTACATTATGGTTTCGGCCAGGCCCTCTGTGGGGCAACTAGGTAGTGAGGAATGGGGCCTGACATTTCCAGACAGATTATCTCTCAAAAAATTCCTGGAGTTTTTCTATTTGTCCAGATTTGTTCCCAGTCCCCAGGGTGATAGGTTGCCAATCTAATCACTCACCCATCTTGTGTCTAATAGTTATGCCCTTTACTTTTATCTGACATGATTGATGTTTTCCACTTCCACTGATAACTTTACTAATTAAACACAAAAAATTTAAATTTCAGATGAAAAATAAGACTATAAAAGAAAAATGTTATTGGCCAAGTTAAATCAAAACATCTAACAAGAAAATTTTTATTAAATATATTTTTCTGCAGTTAAAAATACTATATCATTATTTACCTTTAGCAGCAGTGTTACAGTATTTGATGATTTAGTTTTTCAGAATTTAATACAACTGTTCTGTTGGAAATTTTAGATAAAGTGTATGGCAAATTTTGTTCTAGAAAAATTAAATGAACTAAAAATCTTCTGTAGCACATTCCTTAATGCTTCAATAATAATGAATGAAACAATATATTTAAAGATATTTTAACAACTTAATGATTTTTTTACATTTTAATATGGTTTGATTTTTATGTAAACTGGCCATGTTGGAAAAATTGTTGCTGAAATCTACAAACTTGAATTTTAAGGACAAAATATAGTGACAGTTAAATCTCAATAAAATTTTTCTGTTGTATGGAGATTATTGTGCTTTGATTAGTGTTCTAAAAAATTGGCATTAGTTATTGCAATTTAAATGAGAAGAGGCATAACATTTTCAACAATTTTATCACTAAATTTACTGTAGTTAGTATCCTTTGTAACAAGCATTATTCCATCTAATATGCATCTTAAATGTTAGTTTTTTGTGATTTACACTATGTCAAGGTCAGAGAGAAGAGGTGCAGTGTTGACTTAATTAAAAGTAGATAAGTTAAAATTGAAACTGATAAATAATGTTCAGAATATTTTTTTTTTCAGAAAAACAACCTGGTGATAAAAAGTTTAAAATATGTCAGAAAAAAGAAGTATTCTTGGAAAAAGTTCTTAAAAAAATTGTTCATTATCTGTTTACTACGTATTTTATCATGATCAAATAGAAATATAGCATTGGCTTCCATCTTATTTTTATTACAAAATCTTTTCTCCTTAGTAAAAAAAATGTTGGAACCTAGACAATTTTTAATGATTATAGATAAAACAGCAAATAGAAACATGAAAACAATTTATTGAAAAAAATAATAAACAGATTAATAATTAAAAGCAGATATTATTACTTAATTCAAACTGGTCATTAATGTGAAGTTAACCGGTTAAAGTATTAAAATTTTATTACAGAAGTTATTTTAGTTATTTTTATTATGAAAATAAATTATGCAATTATACATATATTTAAAACTCATTTTATTGTTGATTATTATTAAATAATATAAATAATATATTTAAAATCAGATCAGTGATGTAACGTAGTGGGGGCAGCAGGGGCGGCCCACCTCAGGCGGTACTTTTAGGGGGCGGCAGAATTTCACAATAAATAATAATAATAATAATATCTTCCATTTCATTTCATATTTTTATCGCACTTACGATTCGGATTGATTGAAATGAGCATGGAATTTTTCATTACTTATTCTGTGATGAAACTGAATTTTAGTCTTTTAAATTGAGATACCTAAATAAAGGGGCGGCAAAANTGTCGCACTTACGATTCGGATTGATTGAAATGAGCATGGAATTTTTCATTACTTATTCTGTGATGAAACTGAATTTTAGTCTTTTAAATTGAGATACCTAAATAAAGGGGCGGCAAAATTTTCCTCCACCCCAGGCGGCTGACACCACGCTACGCCACTGAATCAGATGATTCAATTTTTTAGGGTAATGAACTTTCTAATATAAATTTGATATCCTTTTTAAAATTTATTCATTACAACAATGAAACAGTAATAATATCAGGATATTATCACCATTTCATTGCATAAATAACCTGACACTTTGCACAAATAAAATTAGATATATGATTAATACACAAATAGAGTTTATTTTAAGTAACAATATAAATATAAATATTATATACATGAAATTGAACTGTAATTAAGACATTATTTAGTTAGTATGATAAAATATTAGGAAGACACAATTGAATATGTTAGTTTTTAAAAACATTATCATCACACAAAAAATTTTAATAAATAAATAAAATTCTTAAACAGTAGCATAAGATTCAGAAAGTAATGGGACAATTTTCTCTCAAAAATATATATTCTAATTAAGGGATGGTTTGTGCTTGTAAACAGATAGTTTAAATTATGTACAGGTATCCCTTGTATAAGACGGTAGTTACATTCCAAAAAAGTGCCATGTTATGCGAATCTGTGCTTTATGAAACAAAGGACTAATGCAAAACATAGGGTTATGTTCCAGAAGTTAACAAAAACATACTATTCTTTTTCGTTACTAGTTGAACAGATAAAAATTTTAATGCAAAATCAAATAAAATTCATTCGGTGATTATAAAAATTTACTCGAAGAATAAAATTCAGTTTTCTTTTTCTTTTAGAAAGCTCTTGAATTACTTCAGTCATGGTTGCATTAATCTCTGTCTGTGTCTGTATGTGTTTGTGTAAGTAAAGCCAGTCCATTCAATCATGATTGTGTTATTGGTAGATCTTAAATAGGATTTTAAAAGATGTAAGGTGGAAAATGACCTTTTACTGACACATATTACTGGAAGCATTGCCAATATTTTTAATAAGTTAGGTATAGATTTTTGGGCTGCAATTTGAAAAAATTGCATATCTATAAATTCCCACTGTTGTCTGTGTGTTTTCCCATTTGTCCTTCCTTTCCTTAATCTCAAGAATTGAGTTAGAAAGTTGAGATTAGATATCAAAAGCTTAGAATCACTGCACTTTTAATCCTTTAAGCAAAATAAGGTAAAGGGCCCTCCGATGATTAGGACATAGTCTCTACATTCTTGATGTCAAAACACTAATATTTAAATATTCCTATTGCCAAGATTTTAAATTGCCAATTTTAAATTTGTTCTGTGAAAACAATGCCGAAAACCTGTTCTGGATTCTTAAACATTGCTAAACTGCACTTAATAGTAATTACGCCACTTTTTTAAACTCAACCTGGTGAATACTAAGTGTACCCTTTTCTTTAGTAAGTACATTATGGTTTCGGCCAGGCCCTCTGTGGGGCAACTAGGTAGTGAGGAATGGGGCCTGACATTTCCAGACAGATTATCTCTCAAAAAATTCCTGGAGTTTTTCTATTTGTCCAGATTTGTTCCCAGTTCCCAGGGTGATAGGTTGCCAATCTAATCACTCACCCATCTTGTGTCTAATAGTTATGCCCTTTACTTTTATCTGACATGATTGATGTTTTCCACTTCCACTGATAACTTTACTAATTAAACACAAAAAATTTAAATTTCAGATGAAAAATAAGACTATAAAAGAAAAATGTTATTGGCCAAGTTAAATCAAAACATCTAACAAGAAAATTTTTATTAAATATATTTTTCTGCAGTTAAAAATCATACAGGGAACCAATGAGCAATTGGTTAATTGGTTCAAACAACCTTTGATCAATATTTCCCTGACTGAAAAGCATATATCATATTTGCTCTGCGGTATAAGTTATGCTCTTCAATAAACTCAAATCAAAATAATACAGAATACGAACTTTGAGTAGATCATTTGAGAATATAGGCTACAATGCACATTGCTTATGACCTATGGCTGAGCATCTGCAAGGATTGAAAATATGATACTCATGATTTCTGTTGGTTCAGGTTGGACAACAAAATAGTACTTGGTCCATCCAAACACTAGTTCATTTGCCTTGTGTTCACAGCACTCATGATTTCCAACAGCTGTAAGAATTATGTAACTGCTAAGTTACAAGAAATTTAGAAATAGAAGAAACAACAAAATATGAATATAGAAATGAATTTTAATTAAGAAGTGTTTTTTGGAAAATTTTTTAGTGTTTTTGCTCTTTTGAATTTGGGGATGCCAGGGCCACTTGACCCCTCCTGAGTGTGTCATTGGATTGGAATATTATATTTTTTTTTTATCCAAAGTATTGATGATTAAAGCATTATTCAGCCATTTTTGACTGAGTAAAGATGATGTTGCCATCTAGTGATGTGGACATTTTTTCCTTATAATATCTATATAATTTGACATTGTCATGTCCAACATCTGATCTCCATTCCTTCAAACATTATAGGAAAGTTCAATTAGGATTACTGCATCTCTTTTCTATTTTTTTTATAAATTTGGCAAACAACTGTATTATATACTGATAACAAATTTAACATTTCCAATTTAAAAAGATCTACAAGAGACTGACTTTCTATATTCAAATAACATACTGTATAAAAGAAATAGCAATGCATCTGATTTCAGACTGATATTGTTCTTCCTACTTCCTACAACTGTTATAATATTTCTATCTATTACAATTTTACACAAGATTTCCAATTATGTTTTAATGCTATATGCTGAAACTTCTACAAAAATTTACAGTGCATGAAACAATTCATATCAAGTTGCCTGGCTATTTCAATACAAGTGATTAGTCTATGCCTTATCTGAAAAATAAAGCAGAAATATGTATTTGTGTAGTCTGTATCTGGACTTTGCTTGATTTGAAATTATGATTAGTCAATGCTTTTATATCATATCTATTTTCAAATTATGCTTGTATAAACAGATAATTTGCATTTGACTTTGATAATAAAAATTAGAATTTTTTTATTTATTGAATTTAATTTTTTTTATAAAGAAAATGTATTTATATTTTCAATCAGACAAAAATATTTCACTTACGCAGAAAAGCCAATGATGTGAGTTGGATATATGAGTGTAATGTTTTCTATGTCACATTGTTAGTTTACTAGTTTTATTTTTTAATTATGAAATGAAGAATAAAAAAGTTAAAAATAAATAGCAAAAAAGTACTCAATAAGTTTGGATTTGGTGAGTTAATGTTCATTTGGCATAAGTTGTTTTTACTCAGAAAAAATTATTTGTGTTTAAGGTAAAAATCTAAAGGAAATTATCATTTAATTGTTTATCATCTATGAACATATTAAGTGAATATAAGTTATGGCAATTGAAAAATAATAATAATTTTCATAAATGTGAAATATAATGAATTTAAAAGAGAGAGTATATTTTTTTGTTCAGATCAATTTTATGGAAGTGATAGTCTATTTAAAATCAAATAAAATCAAAACTCAATTACCAAAAAGTCTTAATTGAAAAATTTATTTTTAGTTTTCTGTGTTAATTTATAATAAAAAAAAAATATTACATTTAATTAATTTTCATCTGATTTTTATTAGGGAATTTTTCTTTGGCTCACTTTTTTCTAATAAACTGAAGGTATAATCAATAAATTCAATAATTTTTAAAAAGTTAAATTTCATAGTCACCAATTTTTATACTGGTATAAAAATTGGGTGACTAGATGACAATCATCATGTCTGGAGAATGCTTTTTTATTAATTTGAGAAAAATAACCATTTAAATTTTTATTCACAAAAATAAAATCTTTATAGAGGTAAAATGATGATGGACCTCAGTTTTTTTCTGGGCTCAGGGAAAAATCCTATCAAAGACTGATTACTGGCAAGTTTGATGCACAATTGGTCATCCATTGCATGCCAAACATGCTGTAAGGAATGAAATTATGGCCATTGTATATTCTTAGTCATATAATCTTAACACTATATGCTGGTTAATCAACTTTAATATAACTTACTCTTATTGAAAAAATATTTATGCACCAAGGAGGAGACATTGAAATCTAATAAAATTTTATTAGTGTGAATGTAATAACAATGGTAATAAGTAATTATAGTATAATAGCAAAGGTACAATTTCCTGTGCATCAACCGTGCAATTTAAAGGAACTACTAGCACTTTTAATGGCCTCTTGCCTGGATACATGAAATGATACAATTGGACAGAAACATACAGGCACCATATTCTATTTTGTAATAGATTTGCCCAAAGATGTTGCAAATGCTATATATTCATAGATTGCCAAAGCTGGCATCCAATCTCACCCTACAAATACTGGATGGGCAAAAAATCTGGAGAATGAGCAAGCTAACAAAGTATGGCAATGTGATGGAGATATTCCTAGGAAATGCTAACCGAGTGCACTTGCATATTACCTTGCTGGAAAAGGACTGTTTGCAGTCCTGTAACACAAGGTCTCAGGATTTCTTGAATGTACTTCTGTTTGTTAATGTCTTGTATCATTACTAGAGGGATGACCAACTACCATTTGAGATTTTCTGAACCATCAAGCCAAAAGTGGGTGAAGTATGTGGAATTGAAGCACTTACTAGTGGTTCTACATACACTAGCACTATGTGGTTTGTTTGCAAACAGAAACAGGATTTGTCACTACAGATGGTACTCTGCCAATTCAGATCAATTTTATGGAAGTGATAGTCTATTTAAAATCAAATAAAATCAATGCTTTGCATCGCATTACTACTGTAAACGTCAACAATGTTGGAGTGCTAATGGTATGATGCATAGCAAATGCTATGCATACAAATTTGCCTATGCTAGTTGCCTGCCAATGGTATGGAGAGAGAGCTCTGCAACAAGGCTTCCAGCTGTCTCTGGATGGTGGACAAAGACACCATTGCAACTGTTTATGCTTGTCTCACAATTATAAGATTTTCTTCTGATGATTCATCTGGGACATTCAGAATCTGACCACAGTGTATGTGTGCTCTGACACTTGTCTCCAATCAAGTCAGAATGGACCAGATGATGGGCAGTCCTGAAAAACAGCCATCTTTCTATTTTCATTCTGATAATGCAGCCTTTCTCAAACTATGTCAATTCTGCATAATGTAAAGATATTATCCATAGTGAGTGTCCTACAGGCAGGGGCAGATCTACATAGGGACTAATAGGGCTTGAGCCCTGTGCCCCCAAGTGTCAAGGACCCACAAAAATTGAATTATTATCATAAAT
This sequence comes from Centruroides sculpturatus, assembly GCF_000671375.1. Classification (NCBI taxonomy): domain Eukaryota; kingdom Metazoa; phylum Arthropoda; class Arachnida; order Scorpiones; family Buthidae; genus Centruroides; species Centruroides sculpturatus. Next base: position 120,059 of record NW_019384425.1, on the reverse strand, counting down.
TTTTAATATCTTTCATAAACAATGAGCACTTACCATATAGTAAAAAATAGTTATTATTATTNAATTGTTTTTTTTAAATAATGCATGTTAAAATAATTTATTGTATATATAATATATATATATAATATGATACTACTGATTAAACTATATAAGCTTAGAAGCATTCAAAAGACAATTAGGAAGCTCAGGTGGTGTAGGGTGTAGTAATTTTGTTTTTTCTGTATAGGTAATGAGTTCCCACTAGTTCACAATATTAGAGTATTCATATTAATTTTTTAACATCTTACAATGATTACATTTATTTGAATCAGTGAAGGTAAAATAGATCACATATTCTTGTCAAAATATTAATAATAATGGAAGATTATTTTGGATTTAAAAATTTTTTGCAAATAAATAAACACAGTTCTAATTAAAGAAAGTAAGATGATGCATTCAAGTGGCAAGTGGAAGACAAATATTAAGTATAGATTTGGAAAAAAGGCCTTACATATAGCAATGTAGAACAACAACAAGTTTTTAGACATGCATCATAATCAAACAAACAAATTCTTATACAAAATCTATAAGAATTTGGTTGTTTATTTATGCTGCACATCTGAAAAATTGGACTTCTTTCTACAGCGACGCATGTTGACCTTTTTTCCTAATTCTATATTTGATATTTGCCTTCTACTTGATTTTATTACCTTACTTCCTATAATTGGAACTGTATTTATTTTCAAATAATTACTACAATTGATATCTTTAAATAAATTTTTACTGTAAATAATATCTTTAAAGCAAAACTTTTGTTTTGTAGGCAATAAAAATGTAATAAGCAANAATGAGCACTTACCATATAGTAAAAAATAGTTATTATTATTATTAATAATATAATAATAATTATAATTTATAGTATTTTTTGTTTTATTGTAATCAATGTAATGCAGTGTTTTTCAACCTGTGGGTCGCGACCCCAGGTGGGTCGCAAAGCCATACACGGGGGGTCGCGGGTAAAAGAAAAAGTCAAGTGTTTGTAGGTCCTACACTACAATAAAAAACTTACAATTTCAGTGAGAGGCTGTGCCTGTTTATTTTACAGTACAATTAGTTTTTTGATCGATATTTAAATCTCAACAGAAAGAAAATTTAATACGTAGTTTTTAAAATCACTGATATACTTTTTTAATATGGCCGTGGGGGTCGCCAGAATTTTTTAACTTGTAAAGGGGTCGCGTATTCAAAAAGGTTGAAAAACACTGATGTAATGTAATTGGTCAGTAATTAATCAATGTAAATATTTCTTTATTTCTTATGTTATTTATATAAGATAAAGTTTGTCATTCAACACCATTTCGTAAATAAATAAATATATTTAAACTGTTTTTGATGTTATTAAAAATGAATTTTAAATCCCAATTTAAATGGGGTTTTTCAGGGCCTAGGGCTAGGTTTTAGGGTGGATTTAGGTTTTTCAGGGACGTAGGGCTTATTGAAGCCAATAGGGGCCCCATTGGACTTCAATAAGCCCTAGGTCCCTGAAAAACCTAGATCCGCCTCTGCCTACAGGCATGTCTGGCATTCGAAGACCTCCAAACAGGTACTGTACACTGAAATTTCTGAATACAGTGAACCAATGTGAGCCTTTTTATAAGACAAGATATTGGGGTAACGATTTTAAGACACTCAGGTGATTTTACCTACCATGAAATATGACCACGACTGTAATCATTTATATACCTAGTTGCAGTAATGAGACAACTCCATTTGGGTGCATAATTTTTGTCAATAAGTTGTGATTTAAAAGTTAAGAATTACCGTTACTCCTAATTAGCCAATTATTTTTTTATTATTATAATTTTTACATCATCTGTATTATTATTAGATTTAAAAAAACACTGGAATAACATTATTCTAGTAAACAATAAAATAATTTGAGTCTTATATTTACTTTCCTGCTGTTATAATAGAGGGAAAGTATGGCGATCCGCAAAAAATGACCCCCAATTTTTGGACTTAGGTACCTTGAAATGTTGAGAAATGCAAAAAAAAAAAAAATGGTGGTAATTTCTGTACGTATGGATGTTTTGTTTACCCTCTTTGAAGCTTAATAACTCCTGTGCTTTTTGCCACAAATTTCTGAAATTTTGCAAGGAGTTTATATTAGGGAGATCGATGCTATTAATTTCGGTGGTTAAAAGTCGAGGGGGTGGGGAGATAATGGGGGTCGAGTATTTATCAAGTAGGGTCGGATTTAATGACGATTTTACTCATTATTAGCATTTACTTTCTATATTTTTAATTATTATAAAATGGCAAAAAATTAATTTTGAGAGTAGGGATGGGTTTTATAAAAAAAAAAAATGTAAATCCGACCCTATTGTGACCCCCTAAAATCTCCCCACTCCCTCGACCTTTAATCGCCAAAATTTAATAGTGTCAATTCCCTAATACAGAAACATTCCTGCAAAATTTCAGAAATTTTCGACAAAAAGCACAGGAATTATTAAGTATCAAAGATAGTGAAAAAATCGGCTCCCCACACACTAACATATTCTGCCAACCCCATAATGGAGAGACCGATTGGTGAAAGACGGATCCGAATATCCGGATCGAACTATCTCCGAAAAATTCTACGTTTTTTTATCCGCCAGATTCAATCTCGGGTACTCCATAGCGTTGGGCTGATGCCTTAAATCGCCTCGGACATTCGGCCAAGTTCACTTATATTAATGTTTCCGCCCGATTTTGAAAAATTTTTCACAATGAATTAAATTAGTGTATTAAATCCGTGAAAGTACTGTATATCTTTTTACTCATTTAACAAAAGCATTTCAATAATGCTAACCTTGAAATTACAAGAATGTTAATTTATTATACCACAAATGTACTATACTACTTAACGCAGCATAAATAAGTTTCATGGAATATGGAATTTAATCTAATGTTATAAACTTCGCCGTATTATTAAATAATAAACTAGAAACATATATAATAAATATTATTTTTAAAATATCTTTTGTTTTTTAATAAGAAGACTATAGTGCCTTTTTAGAATGTTCTAAATATGTTCTGAACAGTGAACGACCCTCCCTCCCCCTTACGTCACCGTTGTGTCACAATCACACCAACAAAGAAAATAATAATAAATAGCTTTCAGAATGTTTCCTACCCTCTCAATAGGAAAATTCTGTTGAAAATACCCGTGCTGTTGAAAGAGGTTGAATGCTATTTGATTCTTTTCAAGCATAAATTTTATGCTCATTTTTTCTATTGTATTTTCAGAATTTTAATTTGATGTAACTGTTTTTATACTTGCACGTTCAGATGTGATTATTTGGAAAAAAAAACATTCGTTTCGTAATACCGATTTAATATTTATAATAATAAATATTTAAAAACGTTTAGATATTTGGTTATTAAAATATCTTATCATCGATGCTTGCTCAATTTTGTTTTTGAAATTCGTTTTCTACAGTTTGTATAGTAGATGTACCTATATATACAAACAATTTACCTATTTTTTGTGCAATCTCTGAAAGTTTTTAACATTTAACACGCATTTCTTAATGTTACGTCAGAATGGACCAGATGATGGGCAGTCCTGAAAAACAGCCATCTTTCTATTTTCATTCTGATAATGCAGCCATAATATAATTTATCACAAATGCTATTTATATTTGAAGCATTGAATATAGTGTTACAAGATAATTTAATCATGTATTTTCTTACGAGTAATTTTAGATAAATATCAATTCACAAAAAATACAGTACATGTATTAATTTATAAATATATATTTAGAATATGATGACAAAGATAAACTAAATATAATAGTTATGATCTTAAATTTCTGACTTAAATATGTTTTAATCAAGCTGCTTTTTTCACATCATAAACATATTTTTATCTTCTACTTAGTATAAAAGCAAGCAATTTTAGAAAAAATGCATTATAACAGTATTTTCTACTCAAAAGTATAACACACAAAGCATTACCCTGACTGATTAAGAAAATTATCTGTTTATTTTTGCAGCTAATTGCGGCTTGTTTATGCAGCGTTTCCAAAAATCTGTCAGTCATTTTTATATAAAATGTGTAATAATACTAACAATCAAAAGTGTGTCAGCATTACTGAATAGTGATTAGCAAAAAAATGAAGGCGAATATTATTTTGTTAGGCAATTTCAGTAGGCATTTCTTGACATGCATGGTAAGTGAAAAAACACAAGTTGTCATTCTATTTTAGAGTAAAATATTTTCCCATGAGTTTTTCATTTATTCTCTCTATAAAAAGTTACTCTATTTTTGCAAACAATAAAAATTTCAGTTTTACAATTTATATTTGTTTCTTTATTATTGCATTGTATTATGTCTTATGAGGAATTCTTAGATCTCAAATGGAATTTTTTAATAGGCCTGAACCAACATTTTGGCTAACATTGAGATTACATGTGACCAAGCTGTTAAAGCTTGACCTAAATTTATTTTCTATTATCTTTCAAACATTAGTTTTTATTCAAAAGCAATTAAAATAATATTAAAAATAGAAGAAAATATAAATGATATAACACTTTCTATAATGCTCACTATATCATTATTTACCTTTAGCAGCAGTGTTACAGTATTTGATGATTTAGTTTTTCAGAATTTAATACAACTGTTCTGTTGGAAATTTTAGATAAAGTGTATGGCAAATTTTGTTCTAGAAAAATTAAATGAACTAAAAATCTTCTGTAGCACATTCCTTAATGCTTCAANAAATATCTTATCATCGATGCTTGCTCAATTTTGTTTTTGAAATTCGTTTTCTACAGTTTGTATAGTAGATGTACCTATATATACAAACAATTTACCTATTTTTTGTGCAATCTCTGAAAGTTTTTAACATTTAACACGCATTTCTTAATGTTACAAATTAAACATTGTGTAAAATTGAAGAAATTTGTTTGACATTATTATTAAAAATAGTAATAATAATAATAATTAAAACATTGTATATAGAACCTGCCTAATTTCAAAACTGTTTTAAAAATAAATATTTAAGGTCAAATACTGTGATTGTATTTAACGATAAAAATGAAATATTCGTCATTAAAATGTTAGAGGTGGTTTTTTTTTCGCTGATAAATTCACTGATTAATGCCTTGCTTTATTGAATATCTAAATTTCTATTGATTGAATATATTTTTAGAAGCAAAATGCTTCAGTTGAGCCAGGTAAATGAATGAAGAAAATATTGAATTTATGATACATTTGGATATTTACGTTTGTTTCCATCTCTGCTTTATTATTTTATTAATGGTCATTTATTTTGAACTAATTGGCCTAATTAAGTTTAAGGATTGTAATTTTTATAATTAGTGTATCTATGTTTTGTGTTAATTTGTTATCCCTGTATACTGTTAGTTGCCCAGTATGATTGAAGAGCAAATTAGCTTTGTATTAATTAANTTAATATAGTAATTTAATATATATTATTTTTAGTGTTAAAAAAATATTAGAAATATTTATAGAAACATATTCTAATGAAATCGATAGGTTTAATCATAGAACCACATGATAAACGTTGTTTATATTTTTCTTAATAACTAGAAAATTTATATACCGTTGTCAGTTGTGAAACTTAAAATGTTGTATAAATTATACCGGTATTATTATACCTGTGGAGTAATTTATACTGGTTGACTCATTGATCCAACTTTTTAGCGTGCTCTTTTGTCGAATAAAGATTTTAAACTTTTCCTACAGGACAGAAATTAAATCCAAAGTTCGTTAAATCGAGATGTGTTAAATCAAGGGTCTTTTATATTTACAAAACACGCAATTTAAAGCTCCAGAATTATCAGTTTTGAGATAGACTAAATAATACATTTCATTCATATTTGCACTTGAAAATTGATAAATTTGAGTAAATAAGTTTTCGTTAGATTTGGTCTCATCAATCTCTATCACTTATGTTTAAACTAGAGAAAACATGTCAAGGCTTTTAATATTTCTTATATAAATAATGCATGCTATCTGATCTTACATATTTAAAATCGTTAATAATTATAATTAACTACGTTATATTTTTCCTTAAATATAGAGGACATTCGAATTAATTAAAAAATTTTTAAAAATCATTTTAGTAACGGAACGAAGACAGTTGTCATGAATAGGGCAATAGGAGATCAGATGACGTCATAAGGTAGGTGATACGCGATTTTTTTTTTAATAATTTTTATCTTTTAGTGCTAGTCATAATTAAATATAGTTGTATCTATTAGGTTGTGTTTAAAGATTAAAGGTAAGAGGAGTGTCATGTGTCTTTTTGTGGAATTAAGACATTTTAAATTAGTATTAATCGTAAACTTGGCATATTTAACCTATATTGACTGTATAATTAAGATGTAAAAGTTTACCTTTTATCATATTTTAACTTCTCATATCGAGTTACATATCCGCTTATGTAATTTATCTTTAAGCAATTCATGGTGTTTTATTGTTTCCGGGAATGTGTAGGCAGTTTAAGTTTTGGGAAAGTCGAAAACATTACTTACGCGTAAAGTAATATATTTTTAAAGTTATTTCGTGTTGAAATTATGCGTTATACTTTTATTTTGGGGATATTTTCGATGACTTTTCGTTTTAAAAAAACTTTCGAATTATATAGCGACTTGTGTAATCTACGATGATAATTATCGCCGTTTAGGACACGTATCCAGGTCTGATTTTTTAAAATAAAATGACAGTTTATTCGAAATTAATTTTAACATTGGCGCAAATTAGTTTATTAAAATATGTTGAAGCGGCATCGTCCATTATAAGCCGAGTTTTATGTACTGTACACGTGGCAAAACGCGTACAATAATAGATGCATCGTTATTATTGAACTACAAGTTCAACTACTCTACTTCTATCGCACTCGAATGCGGTCATTCCGATAAATTGTCAAATCAATGTCGCGAATGTGTTCTTGAAATATAATCTGTATTAATTAATCACGACCATGCATTGCCAAATGTTCTAGATTTCCGATGTAAACAAAGGTCGCTGACACTGTCCTACTTAGATTAAATTTTCTTTTTATTTGTTTATTTTACCGGAATAACTACGAGATATTCGTCTGCAGTTCTATTTTCTGCTTCAAAATAGTTATGTGAAGTAGTATATATATTTTTTCATTAGTTAATAATTAGATTAATTTTTTTTTCTTTAGCTTTCGGAAGAAATGGACGTAGAAAGTCTACGAAAGGAACTAAGCCGCTTTGGCCAGGAACACTTGTTGCATTTCTGGGACCAGTTAAACAACGAACAAAAAACTGATTTGTATAATGATCTGAAAAGTATCGATTTAGCTTATGTAACTAAAATCTTTAAAGATTGCGTGAGTAATGGAGGAGGAGACGATTCGGGAAAACTGGATGATGTTCTCCAACCGATACCTTCCGACTTATATGGTAGCGTATCAAGAACTAGTCCTGAAAAATTAAGAGCATACAGAAATGAAGGTGAGTTTTATCTATTATTGGAAATTACATCAAGAATTTTTAAATTATCAAATTAGATAAAGACAATTTTAAATCGCTATTATAAAACTTTACAATTTGTGTAATTTTCAGATAATAGCAAATTTGATGAAAATCTCATGATAAATGTCACTTCTAAATTAATAATTTGTGACTTAATAAATTAATCAGGGGAATTTTTATTTTTTAAGAAAGGATTTTGTTATTTCTTATTTTATAAATAATAATAAAATTATTATATCCTTATTTTAATTTGCTTTATTTATATTATTTGTTAGAATTTTTCTATAATAATAATAATATTTGTCCAATATTATTCTAGAAAAGAAAACATTTTCTAGTATAAAATATTTTCATTGATTTTAATTTTAATAAAAATTTTAAATTGAAAAGATTTTTTCAAAAATATTTTAGTATTTGTTTATAAAAAATATAAAAAACTTAATATTTTCATATGTATTTGTATGTAAATACTGAAATATTAAAGTTTGCTTCAGTAGAAGCCAGTAAAAATATGAAAATATTTTCATACTTCATCATAAATGTTGTGGTTAAAGTGTGTTGTTTCTATTATTATTTGAAAATTTGTGTTTATAGAATAACAACTTTATTGAAAATATTTAGTTATTTATTTATCCTCACTTCAATTAAAAGAAGGATATTGTCCTAAATACAGAATAACTTCTAAATTGTGTTCAGAACCCAGGTGTTTTTAGCTGTGGTAGTTCCAAGAGATTATCATGTTATATCATTATTACAGCTTCAACAATAGAACAAAAGTTTATTAAAATTAAAAAAGAAGCACAAAAGGTGTTTAAAAATAATTATTGATAAAAAAAAGTTTGAAAAACCTACATCAAGGAAAAAAATAATAATAAAAATGGTGATATTTTAATAATCTGAAACTGTGCTTCAAACTTTGTTGCTTCAAACACAATGAAGTGTTATAAATTAAGATACTTGGCAGTTTTCTCATCTTTTATTCAGTTGATACATGTGAAATTATACACGTTTCGGGCTCTCAAGCCTCTCATCAGCTAACTGTGTATACACTCACTTCCAAAAGTTAAGCACAGAGCAGAAAATGTTGATGTTTGGAAAGCAATCTGCATTTGAGAGGTTGCAATTCACTGCAGAGGTAGGTGGAAGTATGCAAATATGTTATGTTACTATCAATCATGATTACGTGTCGCGAAATATGCAAAACACACAGTCGTATAAGAAGCCAGCCTTCTGAAGTGGGAGAGGAGTTGCATGTAAGTGCCGAGAAAAAGTGTGGAGAACTGTCGTACAATTAGTGTGCATGACTGATGTGTTTCTATGACTTCCAGAGGACGAATGACAGACAGTGAGCACTGGCTGTGTATGGGACGCCTTGAAACAGGACAATCAATCACAGATGTTGCTCTTTTCTTCGGTGTTCATCATTCTGTCATTTCACGGTTATGGAAACAATTCCAAACAAGCCAAACAGTTGTCCGAAGACCTGTGGCTGGTTGCCCAAGAGTTACGATCCCTGCAGAAGATTGCTATATTGCTGTTGTAGCCAAGCGGAATCAAAGAGCAACCTCTACACGTATGACATTGATGATTGCTGCAGCTATTGGTAAAACGATATCTGCTACTACTGTGCGCCGAAGGCTACACATGAACGGACTGTATGCCCGGGTACCACGAGTTTGTGTTCCACTATCTGTCCAATTCAAAGGCACATGATTAAAGTGGTGTCGGCAACATGCGAATTGGACTGTGTCTGATTGAGGCAACGTTATGTTCACGGATGAGTCGCGATTTTCCCTGGAGCCAGATGACAAACGTGTAAGAGTATGGAGAGAAAAAGGCACACGCAACTGACCTCAGAACATTATCGAGCATCACGCATTCCGAGGTGGAAGTGTTATGGTATGGGCAGGCATTTCGTTGGGATATTGCACCGACCTGCACATCTATCGAAGGGGTTCTGTAACTGCTGTCCGGTATCGGGATGAAGTCCTCAAACCTATTGTGAAATTGTATGCTGCAGCAGTTGGTCCTGCTTTTGTTTTAATGGATGATAACACATGACCCCCTAGAGCTGCCTTCGTTGACGACTACCTCGAGAGAGAGGGAATCGCAGGTATGGATTGGCCGGTGTATTTGCCAGCCCTCAATCCCATTGAGAATCTTTGGGATGCCCTCGGCCGTGCTGTGTGTGCACGTTTCCCACCCCCTGACACTCTCACAGAGTTGCAAACTACTCTACAGGAGGAATGGAACTTATTTGACTCTGGAGTGGTTGATCACCTCATGGAAAGCATGGTTACATGCTGTAAACTTTGTGTAAAGATAAGGGGTGACCATTTACCCTATTAATGTGGGTTTTGTTTGTTTGTTTTGCATTTAAACATCATTTTATTAATGATTCCAATATGATTTCATCTTATGCTTTATGAAAATTCAATATTGTTTTCATTTTTCTATGTAATTCTTTGTGTTGTTTCATGCATAAACATATTTGCTACTGTCCTGCCACATTTTGTGTCAATCACAGATGTATTTGTCGATTTTTTTGCAGTTTATTGCTCCGTGCTTAACTTTTGGCAGTGAGTGTATTATATATGTATTGTATACTTCTTTAATATTTTAGTTGGCTGATGAGGGTCTTGGGCACCTGAAACATGTATAATTTTACACATATCAACTGAATAAAAGATGAGAAAACCCACCAAGTGTCTTAATTTATAACACTTCATTGTGTTCGAAGCAAAAAAATTATGGTCTTGAATATTATACTTAAATATTTTCTGATAAAGTTTATTTAATGTTTAGTAGATGTTAAATAAACTTTATCAGAAAATATTCAAGTATAGTGGTATAGAATTAACGTAAGATCAAATTACAGGTTTATTTATATACTACTAGGAGATTATGACAGGCTATAACTTCACACTTAATGGCCCATAAAAGTCCGGCAATTAGATCTTTGGATAATTCAATATTGTGCTTTGGTTTATTTGTGTAGGGATATAGATCAAATATTATGATAAAATATACAGATGACTTTATAATTTATCATGAGTTATTCTACACAAAATGATGTATAAATAAATTACTAATATTTAGAAAATTTATTTATAGTTGAGAAACTGAGTAGATAGGAAATAGTTGAAATTTGGAAGAAATTATACAATATAACATAAACAGAATTTGAATTTACTTTAATATAGTTTGAGAATTCAGTTTTAGATTGTGTTTAGAGTCCAAACAGTTTTTATTTTATATTAATATAATATGGGTTTTTTATATTAATATAATATGGGTTTGCTAAGAATGTTGAATCAAAATTTTTTTAATCATAAATTACAATACATTTTGAAAATGATTTAACAAATCAAAATTTTTAAATAACAAGTAACCATTTTTAAGAATTTAGAAATAGTGTGGGTCAGATCAGTTAAAGCTCAACTCAAGACGTTACAGAAAGCTTAAATAATCTCTCAAAGAAAGAACTGTACAATTTATATAATTTTGTAATTAAAATTGTGAAGAAAGATATAATTATTAAATAACCAACTAAATTTAAGAATTTGTAAGGAAATAACTAAAGACGTAAATTTTTGGTATTTTGTTTACAAAATGTATATTTTAATATTTTTAATTGGTTAGTCCCTGAGTAATGGTGTGCCCACCCTTTATACTAATAAAGACTAATAATGATATTGCTTTATTTTTTCCAGTTTTGGGGTTCTGAGTCTAGGATTACACACTACGCATGTGAGGCACATGCCTAGTGGGTAATCCAGCACTGTGTGAAATTATATAAAATTATATTGATTATGAACAATTATTTATTGTGACATTGTCACAATGTCAGGCTGCAATTTTTAATCACATTTTTAATTTATTTTATTTAAAATATATGCTCTTCACCTCAAGTTAGTAGTGGCTTGATCCTGTATATCATATTTTTCCTTTAACAATAGAATCGTGCCATCAATCTATTAACTGTTCTCAGGGGAAAGTTTTGAATTGAAATAACATGACTTCTGGTTTTCATCAGACATTCATATATAGTTAATCAGGGCCTCCTGCCCCTAAGTTTCTGTCTCTGGGCTCGACTTTCATGTATCTAACTTCGTTCTCAAGATTAAGGAAGGACAGACAACAGTGGGAATTTATAGCTCTACAATTTTTTCAAATTGCAGCCCATCAACTATTAAGGTTTTCAGTTCTCAGCTGTTTTAATCTTTCAGTCATTTTATCAATGACAAATCAAAAGAATATGAAAACATACAGTATTTCCTCTATTTTCATGGTTTTCATTGACACAAATTCACTTTAATGCATTTGAAAAATTTAAAAATTTTAAATACTGTCAAGAAATAAATTTTCAACTTTATGGAAATAAATGATAGTTATATCAAAAAGTTTTTTGTTGTCAGTAAACTCTTATATAAATGTATATTTAAATTATTCATGTAAATGGAAGGATTACTGTGTTTTAAAAAAATGTTCACTTATGAAAAGTATAATGAAAACTGAAGAAATAAAGAAGTAATTCAATTTGCAAATATGAATGTATTGTTTTATTATTGTAATTAATCCCTGAAAATATATTTAATTACTTTTTTTCTATTAATATATATTATTTTGTTTCAGTTGTATAAATATTAAGTTTTTGTTAGATTAAGTACAACAGACTATTTTGCAAATAATAAAAAATGTAATGCAATCTTTTGTAATAAGTAATGAATTGTTTTAATTAATGATTAAAAATAGAAAAAAAATTTAAATATTTTCCTCAATTTATATGCTATTTAAATTTAAAAACTTAGCATATTTTATAAAGAAAATATTTTGAAAAAATCAAGAAATGTTCTAATAATTTAAAATAAAAATTGAATGAATAAAATTAGTAATTTAACAGATATTTCAATTGATTAAATCATATATTTAAAATGATTATGTAAAAACAAATAAAAAAAATAAAGAATGTTCTGATAGTGTTTTATCTATACAATATTAATATGTTATATTAACTTATTTTACTATCAAATATTCTTATCATAAGGCATTATATAATTATTATTTTATGTAAAAATTATAGTTGATTATGTTTGAATGAATAAGAAATTAATTAATACATATTATGTGTTATTTTTTAAATTAACTATATTTTAATTTGTATTTAATTAATAAATTAATATTAGCTTGATGATGATTGAATGAATTTGATAAGTTACTCATTTTAATAAATATGACTTAAATAGTTAAGTTTGTTCAAATTTTTTTTTTTTTTTTTGTAAGGTTTACAACAAATAGCAAATGGAAAAGTAGCAGTTTTGCTTTTGGCTGGTGGTCAGGGTACACGTTTGGGTGTTTCTTATCCAAAGGGCATGTACGATGTTGGCTTACCATCTCGTAAAACATTATATCAACTTCAAGGAGAACGTATTCGTCGTCTTGAACAATTAGCTTATGAATATACTGGAAAGAAAAGTACTGTTTCTTGGTATGTTAAGTTTTGTTTATGTATCTAATATTAAAGTCAAATGAACTGACAAATTATTGAGCTATATATAATTGGCAACACATTCACATGGTACATGGGAGTTGCAGGTCAGTCCTGCTTCAGGGCAATTCTTTTCTTCCAGAAAATTCTAAATTAAATTAAATTTGTTATAATGGCTATATAACTGCCTATCTCTNTTTACTTTTCTAGAATAGAAAATTATAGGAATGAATAGAAAAATTAATCTATATATATAGATTAATTTTGATGTGTTCACATATAATAAAATTCAGCAGTTCATTTAACTATTAATCAGGTTTGAGTTGATGTGTTCACATATCATATATATATGATATGTGAACACATCAACTCAAACCTGATTAATAGTTAAATGAACTGCTGAATTTTATTATATGTGAACACATCAAAATTAATCTATATATATAGATTAATTTTTCTATTCATTCCTATAATTTTCTATTCTAATAAAGTAAAAATTAATATTGCATATATCTCATTTGAATAATTAGCTAAATTAGAACAGACTACAGTACTATAAATACTACTTTTAGTTTTATGAGTGATATTTATACTTTTTATCCAGTATACAGTGTGTTTATGACTTTAATACTGTGAATGGAATATAACTTATTCCATATAACCAAACATATATTTCAAAATATTTTTAAAGAATTCCATCAGTTGCCATAGCTATCATAAGTACAAACATTCAACAATTTAAACTGTCATAAATTCAATAATTACAAATTACTATCACATTAATGATCTCAATGTCAGTTTACACTTAGTCAGTGTGTTCAAATAAAAATAGAAATAGCATTTTAATCTTATAAATATAGTATTTTAATCAAAATATTAATTAATTAATTTTTCATTTCTATGAATTGGATCTTAAAATTTTTATGCTGTAACATGTTAGTCAAAGATAAATCATATACGAGGCAATCAATGAATATTGTGTATCTTTGAATGTGATTATGAAAAATCTAAAAACGGGAAATATTTCAAACAGTTTAAAAATCAGGACGGCATTACTTCTTTATATTAATCATTTAATTAGCCTAATTCTAGCCCAATCTTTCAAGCGATCATTGGTTATTTCAGGACATCATATTAAAAAAAGCAGGACTGTTCATCTAATTTGGGATATGGTCACTTTATAACTTCTCTAAAAGTACAATTAATTTTAATTTATAACAATTATATAAGAATTCTTTTTGCCAGAAGCATTTGTTTCTCTTTTGGTACAGGTTTTCTTAAACAGTTTTTCTATACAAAAAAAAAATCTTAATTTTGTGTACAAGGCATTGTAAAAAATATTTATGAAATATATCATCTGATTATATATACAGAATTTGTATATAATTTTTTTAAATTTAAGAATCAATAGTTTATTATATAAAATTTCTAAGCATATTAACAATAAGCAAAATATTTTTAAATATGTAATTTATATAACAAGTAATTTAAAGTATATTTTTATTTAGGTATATAATGACAAGTGAACATACCATGGAACCTACTTTAGAGTTTTTTGAAAAAAATGAATATTTTGGTTTGAAAAGAGAGAACTTAATTGTTTTTGAACAAAATATGCTTCCTTGTTTTACCTTTGATGGAAAAATAATTTTAGAAAATAGCTGGAAAGTTGCACGAGCTCCTGGTATTATTTTAATGTGTTAAATTTATTTTAAAAATTAAATATTAACAGTATATAGAATATGTCATTATTCGTATTGTATAATTTTTTCAGATGGTAATGGTGGCTTGTACAAAGTTTTAAAAAGTGCTGGTATTCTCACAGATATGGAAAGGAGAGGTATTCGGTATGTTCATGTTTACTGTGTGGATAATATCTTAGTGAAAATGGCAGATCCAGTGTTTATTGGTTATTGTGTAGGAAAAGGTGCTAACTGTGCTGCTAAGGTAACAGATATTATTAAATATTGAATAATTATTAAGATTAATTCTATAGTATGAAGTATTTATACCAAATTCCATCAACTACCAACTTATCATAACTTAACCACACACTTCTTGAACCTTCCTCCCTTTTCCTCTTTCTGAACATTAATTCTATCAAACATTTTTGACTTGATGCAGATCTTATTAGAATCAAACGTATGTTATGATGTATTTATGTTAAATTATATTTGCTGCTATATTTTGAAGGTTTTGTTTGTGTTATTTTTTTATATTGATTTATTGCAGAACGTGTACACATAATGAACAAAATTTAAACTGCTAGTACAGTCTATAATGTGATTTGTATCTCATTTCAATTATTATTTCAATGTTGTCAATTAAAAGGAAAACTACTGTTTAGATATATTGCTTTATTATATTTATCCTGTAAATTTTTAGCAAGTCAATATAATAAACATAGGTTTGCACAAAAGCTATAGTAATATGTATTACATTTAAAAATTTTTAAATTTCAACAAGAACTGTAAGATATCTTTCAATTTCTATTAAATAAA
Organism: Centruroides sculpturatus; assembly: GCF_000671375.1. NCBI lineage: Eukaryota > Metazoa > Arthropoda > Arachnida > Scorpiones > Buthidae > Centruroides > Centruroides sculpturatus. The sequence continues at coordinate 104,576 of NW_019384425.1, read as the reverse complement.
AGGTTATATTTCATAATTTTTTTTTGTTTGAAATTTTAAAGTTTTAAGTTACTTAAGTGATATATTTAAATTTTCAGGTAGTTGAGAAAGCATTTCCTACAGAAGCCGTTGGAGTTGTATGTAAAGTAGATGGAAAATATCAAGTTGTTGAGTATAGTGAACTTTCATTACGTACAGCTCAAAAAAGAAATTCTGATGGCAGATTAACATTTAATGCTGGAAACATATGTAATCATTTTTTTACAGTAGATTTTCTTCAAGAAGTTGCAGAGTAAGATTTATAAATTTTTAATAAATGTTTTAATTAATATAATTAAAGATATAATTATATATCAGTAAAACAATATAAAGGTTTTTTGTAATTCTAAACATAAATTTATTAATATAATTACAATTTGTTGGTTCATGCTTGTGTAGTTGTTATCCAACAACTACACAAGCATGAACCAACAAATTACAAAATCAAAAACAAAGATTAAACAGACAAATCTGAATGTTGCCATCCTTGATTTAATTTAAAGATACAACATAAACAATAAAGTAGCTGAAGTGCTCCTCTACTGGATCCTTATCATTTCAGAGTAGAGGAGCGCTTTGTGTTTTTGCTATTCCTTTGCATGATACTCATATAGACTGGTCTTTGGTATACATTGGAACTATGGCTATGTCCCTTGGGATGAAACTAAAAGAACATACACATAATGGTTAGTAAGAAGCTCTTCAACAAAGCTCTGGTGACATACATTCTGTATGGGGAAGTGAGGGTAAATTTTGAAAGTGCATGTCGACTTCATCTTACCTCGGATACCATGCACTTGGGATATTCAGAGGTTTAAAATTTACAATGCTGTTAGGAATCAGAGAGCAATCAATTTTAGAGTCTGATACTCTCACTATAGCATGGAGGGCATGCTACAAACTCTATCAGGACTTTTGTTCTGTGTAGTTACTAATACACTACTTGCTTGCAGGCAATTTATGTTTAAAGTTGTAATGTTAATATTTTAAAATTGTAATTTTAATTTCGTATGTGTTACATTGGTAATACCACATCAATGTGCATGCACACGATTCAAACCACTTCAAATCTTTATATTTAAATGTATTTTATTGTTTAATTAATGTTGTTCTGTTTGGTATTTATTAAGATATACCTGATGACAATTATTAGAAATGGACAAAAATGTTTGTATTATTAAATAATTTTACTCCTTTTACTGGTTTTGGATATATTTGTGTGCTTTTTTTCATAATCTGTTATGGTTATTTAACTTAATATTAAATAAATAAATTATTTATTTAATTATATATGTATATATGGCTATTTATAGTATTTTTTAAAGCAATAGTACATTTCAGACATAATCATAAAATATTAATATGTGAACTCTCTACCTATGTACTGTACTTAGAAATAATTACAGTCAAACTCTGTTATAATGAGCACTAAGAGGACCAGCAAGATTTCCTTGTTATAACCATTACTTGTTATATCAGTGAAGAGCAGTGACATAACTAGAGGAGAATGGGTGCTGCTTTGGGTGTGAACACACGGGGACACCCCAAAGACAGCAAAACTTGTAGCTACACTACTGATAATTAGTGAAATCTATCTATTAATTTTTATTCTAAATAAGTTGAGTCAAAATAAAAAAAAAAAGGAAATTACTTTATACTGTGTTTTTATTAGTAATTATGTAAACAATACAATTAATATTAAGCAATTTATTTTCTTGTAATTAAAGATAGTACTAATTAATAATATGCCAAATTTCAGTTAGTGTTTTATCTACAAATCTTAAAATAGATGTTTGCTTTATTTTTTCATAATGTTGATACTGTTAAAGAGGACAAAGAAAACTTTCTGCACACTTTGACATTTTTAGCACCACATTCTAACTTGCAAATAATTTCTGCTTTTTCATAAACCAAGAGACATTTTCTTGACATCTTTCTCATAGAAAGGTTCATTTTTAACTAGAGTATATGGTAATTTTACAATCATAGTGATGATTAGGGAAATTGGCAGAGTAATACTGGAAGCTAGTCAAAAAGAGGGGTATAGTCTCAAAAAAGTTAAATGATAAATAGGTCAATCCATGCAAGTTGTAAAACTAAGCAACCCTTTTAGTTTTATCTATTCCAAGAATTTAGTACTGCATTTCTTTCTAATTGAACTGAACAAGTAAGAATATTCGTGTTTGCATAGCTACCAAAAATTTGCTCAGTATATCGATGAAGTTTCCTTGTTATAACTGAGAAAATGTATGAAAATACACACAAATTAAAATTTTTATGGAATTTTGCTCATTATAACTGTAAACTCATTGTATCCATTTATAGAAAATATATTTCGTTTTGACTATACATACATAGATGAGTCTTTGTCAATTTTCTGTACCTTCACACACTGTACAAGGCAATAACAATTCCACCGGCGAAGTTGACCTTTCTATGTAGGCTACCATTCGCCGTAAAATGTAAAACAGTTAATAACATCCTCTAGCTGTCCCTTCACACGCTGTACAAATTTTATTTAATTATTATTTTATTTTTAACAAAATGTAATTATTGATTGTGTTATGCTACCACTAGAGGATGTTATTAACTGTTTTACATTTTACGGTGAATGGTAGCCTACATAGAAAGGTCAACTTCGCGGGTGGAATTGTTATTGCCTCGTACAGCGTGTGAAGGGACAGAAAATTGACAAAGACTGATCTATGTATGTATAGTCAAAATGAAATATATTTTCTATAAATGTCATAATTTGTCCTGGCAATTTTTTATTTTTAACAAAATGTAATTAATCATTGTATCCATGTTCATTATAACAGAGTTTGACTGTAATTCATAAAAGTTCTTAGACTATTCTTTTGCTATTTTAAATCTATGTTAATTAAATTCTTTTTTTAGAGGACATGAATTAAAACATCACATAGCAAAGAAGAAAATTCCTTTTATAAATGAAAATGGAGAATTAATAAAACCAGAAAAAGCCAATGGAATAAAAATGGAAAAATTTGTTTTTGATGTTTTTGAGTTTTCAAAGTAAGTCAATTTTTAAATTTTTTATGATAAAAAGTTTTTAAATAAAGAATATGTCAAGAACTTATTTTATTGGAAAATTCTGTTCAAAAAGTGATTATTATAATGTATTATATTGATAAAACAGAAAAACAGGTTATAATTTATAATTTGAAATTAATCAAACATATATGCCATTTAAAATACATATTTATAATACATAAATCATTGACTATTACTATATATTTATATTTTTTAAATTAGTTGAATGGGCAACTTGCTTTTCAATATCATGATATATTATTACATTTCTTGTTAATGCTTTTTCTTCAGTAATTGTTGATTTTGTACTCAAAATTTCATTTAATTTTAAATTAGAGATTATTTTGAATTTCTAATGAAAAACATAAAAAAATTATGATAAGAAATTTGTTTTACGCTTTTGCAGTATGTATATAGTCATAATCTCAGGAATAGATTTCTTATTTGAAAACCAATTTAAAAGTTTATCTGATCATAAATCTGAATAACAATCACTATGTAGCTATGTATACAAAGGTTATTGGTTAAGTTTTGATCAGAATGATTTTTGTGTGGAAACACATAATAGGTCTGATTAACATAAGGAAAGCATTATAGAGCTAATACAAGAAAAACTTATATAGCATGTTTTGTAAGCATATGAATCATGAAGAAATTAAATGTTCTGTTATAGATTTGGTCTTCTGAACTGTACTCTGCATTTAGATCTATGCTATTTTGAACATTTGATAGTCTTTTAGTTCAGTATTTTTGTTTTATTGTTATTGATAAAAAAAATTACCCTTTATGTGTATTTTTGTTTTTGTAACAAATATTCTCACCCATTACCTCTACAGTTTCTCATTTCACACTTTCATAGCTGTATAACAGTTGAAAATTGGGAATATGTTCGTGACTTTTTAAACTTATTTTCATATAAAGAATCTATTTCTGATGTTATGACCATACATTCAAAATCAGAACTTTCATAATTATTTATTCTAGATGAAATTTAGAATAAGCAATTAATCTGTGAAAAGAAGTAGGCCTATATTAAATAGTCTTAATAAAATTAATGAAATTTAGTTAAGTTAAAATAAATTTATTTAAAAGCCTAATTATTTTCCAAATATATTCAGCTTGTCCTGAAAATAGTGAGATTGAATCATACAAAATTTTATTACAAATTTTATAAAACACAAGCCTTCAAATTACGTAGTACTCACATAGCAGTTCACAGTGGCATTTGCAGTGAAAGAAAAGCTGAAAGTCTTTTTCTATAAGTTGATTTGTGAGGTCAGTTAAAGCTTTCTTCATCATTTCAATTAATTTCAAATTTTACTCTTTGATTTTTAATTTTAATTTAGAAATAAAAATGTCAAGGTAATGGTAAGATGGTTGGGGAGAACAGAGATGCCTGTTTCTGTTGAAAATTGAGTGATTGAAAAAACAGCATGCAACAATGCATGTCATGATGAAAAATCAACGAATCTTTGATTTTTAGGTCTAGTGCAAAACTCTTTTGTAAGACGCCAAGAACTACTACTAAGTAGTGCTTGTTAGTAGTTTGTTTCTATTCCTCAATTGTCAAAAATGCACAGCAGTATTGTCTTTTGACTTACTTTTTTTTTTACAAAAAGATGATTTTGTGTGTCACTTTTTAAAATTTTATTATCAGTCACTTTTCTCCCAGAGTCTCACACACAACATGATGGCATATTTCTTATCTCCATCTCCATGTCACACACTATTACAGTACTTCATTAGTAAAAGAAAGTGAATGTATATATGAATATTGCAAACTGCACAAAATGTTTTTGAACTCAAACTGAAAGTAAAAGGATTTATGCTATGTAAAATTGGTACATTTCATTTTGTGCTGCCACTTTACAAGCTACAAAATTAATTTCATTGCTGAAGATAAACTATTATTATTTTTTATTTTGTAACATTTTAAAAATCAAATTATTTTATTGTAGTAACTTTGTGGTATGGGAAGTTTTAAGAGAAGATGAATTTTCTCCATTGAAGAATGCAGAGGGTGCTCAAAAAGATACACCAAAAACAGCATTACATGCATTATTCAGTCTTCATCAACGATATATTTTAAATGCTGGTGGTAAATTTATTTATGATGATGGATCAGTCATTCCTTTAATTCCAAGGTAGGATGTAATCTAGATAAATTAAAAATACAAATTTTAATTACATAATTAAAAAAGACCTTTTAAATGCTATTTTATCAATTATATAAATCAATTTTTTAAATACTAATAGAATAGAAAAAGAAAAGCTTAAGGTATAACTATATAAATTTCATATTAACTATGGTCTATTTATTGTAAGTTGGCACCTACAGTAAACAAACATTTTGTTGATATCAATCCATTGGAGATTTTCATTGGTCATTCACAATTGGAAGTGTCTAGACACATGTTGACCAGTTAAGCCCCTTACTCTGCACATGTTAAAGTAGGCCAGAGTGGTCACAACAATTTAAAAATTACTGAGATAATACTACTTTAACATTTTTACATAGCTGTTTAAATTATTTCCATCATTTAAATATAGTTAATAACATATATTTAATAATAATTTTTGACAAAGATTTACACAAAATATATTTATAATTGTGTAGTTGAACATAGCTGTGAAGATACTTCAGAATTTTTATTTTATTAAATAGATAAAAAAACAAACAAAGCAAATTTTCCAGCTATTTTTAAAAATCATTCTCAAACTCCAAATGAAAACATTATGGTAATGTCTGAATTTATCTATGTGATATTTACATAATTAAAAATTTTTATAAAATAATTATAGTGTAAACTTACCATATCAATCATTTGTACCAGAAGTTTGAAACAGCAATAGTTATTGTAATGAATGGAAAACAAAACCAAAACATTATAATGCATATGACCAGAAAAACTTTATTTTTAATGATTCACAATGTCAGATATTCATTAAAAATACCAATTTAACAAATATGAAATAATTGCATTTATAATCATTGCTAAGTGACCAGTATTTCATTAATGATTTTATAAATAACAAGGAACTAGTTTCTGTGGACAAAAGAGATGCAATATGGTTTCTAATTGATGGATGTAACTTTAAAGCAATAAACAAATGTTTACAGTAGGTGCCAACTTAAGAAAAATAGACTATAGTTTTATATAAAAATAATTTTATTTAAAAATTATTCCAAGATATTTGTTCATATTATAGTCCTATAAATAATAATGTAGAATTAAAGAACAGACACAGAAACAATGACAAAACAATTAGATTTATATATAGCATATTTTTTTGCTATTTAAATATTCTTGTGAAGTTTTTTGGTATTAATACAAATTTTATTTTAATGCTCAAATATTTGACCTTTATTTTGTTATTTTAACGAATGTTTGTTTTCTCCTACTTTAAATTTCACCTGTTTTCTTTAAAATTTCATATTGTTTTTGAAATAGTTAAATTACTATATAGCTTTAAAATCATAAAAATTCATTTTGCCTTGTCTAATTTCTCTTTCATTGATCATTCCAGTTTTCTAATGAATACTAAGAAATCTGATACTTATTTAATAAATACATTATTTTTGTGTTAGGGTATTCCTATTCTTTCTATAGATGATTGTTGTTTCAATCTATCAATTCTATTTGAATTTTTATTGTCTTGCTTAAATAATTTTGATCAGTCAAAAAAATTATTTATTCAATTAATTCAAACGTAAGATTTTTTTTACTTTTTGGTATATTAATGTACATTTACAGATAAACAAGGTAAAATAAAAATAGTTTGAGTTAAAATAGGGTTATTTATCCATTGAAAATCTCCTCATAATAATTATACAAAATATACATAATACATAAAATCAATAATTCTCTGAAATATTAATATAAAAATATCTTTTAAAATATTTATTTTAAGTGTTTAAAAAAAAAGCTGGCTATAATCCATCATATACAATTTATTTTAACTAATAGTCTTAATTAAAGATAAATTTATTTATATTTTATTATAATTGAACATTTTATTTTAAAAATAGATTTATATCCATTAAATTAATGTACAGCATGTTATGAGCAGTCAGAAAACAAATTCAGTGTTTAAAGATATCTAATAAGCAAATTATTGTAATGTATTAAAGATTTCATTCTTAATTCCTAATTGTGTAACTTTTTATTTATATTTGAATTAGTATTAATACAACTTGGGTAGCTTTTAAGTTTCATATTATTTTATTTATTCCACATATTAAAAAAAATGTTTACAATAAATTAATACGTTATTTTAGTAGTGGTGCACTTGATTAGTATTTTTATTTAATATAAAGTATATCAGTGTTTATTTTAAATTTTGCTTTACTCATATGCATGAAAATTAATGTTGTTATTTTATTTGTTAAGCCTGATATTGCATGATAATCGATTTATTTTCCCAAGGAATCATGGATGTAAGATTGTTTGCTTAGATTAGTTTTTTTATTTCACTTATTGCATGATGGATGCAGGCACACAGCAGCTGATTCTACAGTTAACACAGATGAGGTCCTTAGAAATGGAGATGGAAATTATGGGTATATTAACATTTTCTCTTCAGTTATTTTTGTAGATAAATTGTTCACTCAGTATTTAAAATATTTTAAATAAAATTTTTCTCTTACAATTAAAAAAGTCTATAATGCCATAAATGTAATGTAATAAATTAAAATTTAAAGAAAAATCATTTGTTTTATGAATGTTTGTACTTATGACAAGCAAATTTTTGCAAGATGCTTTATATAATTAAATAAGTTTAATTAATAGAATAAACTAGCAATAAAATAATGAAACTAATAAAATTTATACGAAGAACCAATGATTTTCTTGTTTTACATATATTAAAAATATTTTGCTCCTGTAATGAAGTAATTTTTCAATTATATGAATGTAATGAATTAATAAAATTATTAATTTTATTTTGTAAATTTTTATATTAAGTTAGATTGAATTGGAATTGTTTTAAAATCTATTTACTCAAAAAGTAAATTTAAATGAAATTGCATTTTTAATAAATTTTTATCTAACTCCATACATTACTTGAAATTATTTTATAAAGTGGTTTTAAAATTATGTATTTTATTGAGAATTTGAATAATTTTGTTAAAATAAAGAAAAACTACAAAAACTGTAAAAAAAATTCAAGTAGAAATTTTTATAGAAATTACAAAAATGAAGACTAACATGAAAATGTTTTTAAGTCTCCTAAATGTCCATTTCAGTTTGTCAGAACACACTCAACATTAGCAGAGAGAATCCTTTTTAAGTCCTCTCTGCTGATGCACATGCAAATCATCTAATTCTCACTCTGGCATCATTCTTACCATTTGCATATGTTTAGATGAAGAGGAGCCTATAAATAAAGGTTCTGATGACTAAAATGGGCATGTGGAAAATTAAAATGTTTTCATATTAGTTTTCATTTTTGTCATATGAGAGCTATTTTTTAAATAAGGTCCGTTTTTTAATAAGAAGAAAAATACTGTAAATATCATTAAAATATATTTTTTCCCATATTCTACATACTTTTATCTACTTTTCTACATAATTTCCATTTTTGTTCAAACATTTGTCATACTGCTCAACAATTTTTTGAATTCCAACTTCAAAGAAATCTGCTGCCTGTGAAAAATCCAAATCCATGACTGCAGTTTTCACTTCATCGTCATTGAACCATTGGCCACCAAAAAACTCCTTTAAGTATCGAAACAAATAAAAATCACTGGGTGCAAGGTCTGTACTATAATGTGGATGATACAATTGTTTCCATCCAAAAGAACTGATTAGACCTTGTGTTTATGCAGAAACATGTGGCCTTGCATTGTCATGGAGCAACATCATACAGGAAGACAGTAGACCATGCCACTTGTTTCGTATGGCACGCCGGAATTTTCTCAAGGTCACACGATATCCATCAGAATTGATTGTTGTGCCTCTTGGTATAAAATCCACTAACAAAATCCCTTTCTGTCCCAAAAGACAGTTGCCATAATTTTCCATGCTGAAATGGACTATTCGGCTTTCACTTTGGTTGGCGAATGAGTCCTGAGTCCAAGCAACAGTCAATGGAATGTGTGTCCCATTCCATTGACTGTTGCTTGGACTCAGGAGTCATGTGAGACACCCAAGTCTCGTCTCCTGTAATAATGTGGTCCAACAATTCATCTCCTTTCTGATCGTATTGAATCAAAAACGATAAAGCACTGCCCAATCTTTTTGTTTTGTGATCGTCAGAAAGCAGTCTTGGAACCCACCAAGAACACAATTTTCGATAATTCAGTTTCTCCGAAACAATGGTATACAAAACTGATCTTGAAACCTGTGGAGATTCAATTGGTAACATTAAAATCGTGAATTGTCAGTCCTCTCAAATTTTATCCACATCACAAATCAAATCTTCAGAAATCGGAAAAGGTTGGCCAGGGCATGGCTCATCATGCACATTAACTTGCCTGACCTTGAATATTCTTACCCACTTTCGAACTTTACTGTCACTCATAGCATTATCACTGTAAACTTCACAAATCTCATGGTGAATTTCTGCTGCTGCCAAGTTTCTTGCACTCAAGAATCGAATAACAGATTGTATCTCACAGTCAGTGGGTGACTCAATTTTCTTAAACATTATAAACTTTTACAGCTCAGCACACAGACAGACTATACGGCTGCAAGTGGTGTCTAAACACGCGCAAAGCATGCTCGAAGCAGACATACATACACTCTGCCATGATCGCATGTCATTCTCACTCTCATTCACAAATGGACTGTGTTTAAAAAATAGCCCTCTTATATTCCTTCCAGGGGATTCTTAATGATACCTTTTTAAAAATAAATCTTAAATAAGTTTTTATTTTAAGAAAATATAAATATTTTTTTGAAAAATTCTGCCCAAAATATCAAAAACTGGCCCTCTAAAAACCTCACTCAATTAAAAAAAAATAAATAAACCCAAGTCATTTGTATTTTGGTTAATTTAAATAATAATAATAATAATAATGTGGTTAAAATTTTTATATAAAAGACAATCTAATGGGTTTCTAAAATTATACATTTCTTATATAGCTCTGTTGCTTTCTGCTATTTTCCAGATAACCAATCTGGCCCTGTATTTATGTGTTCAACAACCTTATTTTTCTTATTAAACCCAGATATTTAACACATGCAAAAATAATGACCATTGTAATGATTTTTACCTATGATGCCAAACCATTGAAATACCATAGATAAACAAATCCCTCTGTATCATTATTTTGCACAAATTTTACATGTGATATGTGGAACAAAAGTTTTGTCCTGATCATTTAACTTCATTTTAAAATATGCTAAATACACCATTTATCAAGAGTTTGTAATGTTTTTCTGCTGCTTCATTATATAATATCCACATATATAGCAGAAGCTATTTAGAATTTTTAGGTAGACACTCCTAGATGCACCATCTATAAACATTAATAACAACAACAACTTGTCTTAAATAATGTAGCTTATATATACAGCTATATTTAAGACAGGTTGTTATGATTAATGTTTATATTTATATGTGTATATGGAGAGAGATTGAGAAATCTACAATGAAAATCCAGAGGGCACTTTTGACTTTGTCATATGATTAACCAGGGCTGTTTTTCAAATGGAACATGCCAGTAGTCATATCATTATGTAAGATGAAAAAGTACTAGTAACTTGCTCAGTAAAAATAATACTATATGTTCAGTCACTATATATTTACTGGCATTAATTTAGAACCTACAGAGTTCTGCATTCAAAATCTTTGTAGACTTGTGGCATTATTATTGATAAGTCTAATCTAGTAGTTACTAAACAAAATGTATTAATAAAGATAAACAAATTCATCTTACTTTTATAATTATTTGTTCCTATTTCAGCCAGAAATCTTACTTGAAGTATGAGGATCCTGTTGTCTGTGAAATATCTCCTTTATTGTCCTATGATGGTGAGGTATGTATTTAATAAGCTAAATTAAAAACAAATTTCTTCCATACTATTGGAAATGATAACATACAAAATATAGTACAAAATATAATTCAATAATGCAAGTTATTATGTTGGAAATTGAATCTAAAAATATGTTCTTTTGTTTAATTTACAGTTGAATTTCTATATTCTTAATGACATTTTACCTAAATAAAAGCTAACTTGTTTGAATTATTTTGTTTTATTTATGTTAAGATAGCCAAATGACTACCTGACTTTTAAATATTTCATGTACGTAATACAGTAGAGCGTTGATTATCCGAAAGAATTCCAGTCGGCAAATTTAAATTTTCGCCAGTGCTGTGGCACTGCAATCTTTGGCTATGTCTTGGGCTACTCAAATATTTTACGTTTTTAATACTAAATTAACTTCTAAAGTATAATTTTTTTATTGTTTTTATATTTTNCCAAAGATTGCAGCGCCACAGCACTAGTGAAAATTTAAATTTACCGACTAGAATTTACCGACTTTCAGATAAACGACGCTCTACTGTAATAAAAAATCCTCAATCTTAAGCAGTTTTGAGAAAAAGGAATTAGTTTTAAGCTGTTGGATTTATACACTTTAGTGCCGCTAAGGCTATATTGAGAGCAGTGGGGAAGCGGATGATGCTATATTCCAAGGACCTGTCATGAAGACAAAATACTAGAGAAAGACTGCAAACATATTCATAAGAGTGGGTGGCATAGTAATGCTCTGCTCCATGAGTGGATATCTCATGGCTGTTTTTAGTTTGAATTTTCAAAAAAATGTGAAGAGAGACAACACTAGCTAGCAACTTGGAAAGAAATATTTGTAAGGTAATATTTTTCCAGATTTCATCAGGTTTGCTCACATTTGATTAATGAAAGTAAAAATCCATACATTATTGCTTCAAATATCAGAATTTGTAAAAGGAAGAAAAATGTGTTGAAAATATGATAGCATCAAAAACAAAATTTCAGTTAGCTTTGTCAGTCCTTTTTAAACATCCTCTTGGCATTGAAAGAACAAGAAAGAGATAAATTCAAGAAATATATCCCTTTCTTGTTCTCTTTTTAAATACATCAACAGTGATCAACCATCATATTCATGTTCCAGTATCTTTAATTTCTTTTGTTTAATTGCATTGAAACACTCGTAATTTTAGTAGCAGATTTATTTTTAGTATCATTAAAAGTTAATAACTTATCTTTGAACAAAATATTCTATGTTTTGACATTAGTAAACTCAATTAGTTAAGTTAAACATATTTTAAATTAAATTTAATGTGATGGGTGAGCCTGCTTATTTTGGCACAATAAATTAAACCTGGGTTTAATATCAGTCAGTGCAGGTCTCTTAGCGATTTCTATGTTGCAAAGACAAGAGTGCTGCTTTGTTTTGATGTTGGTCATTACTGAAAATGCCATTTCTCATAAATAAGTGGTTGCAAATGGTAAGAGAACTGCCATTGCTAATTCAGAGAGTAATGAATACTTTGCTTTCACACTAAGCCAAAAAGAATCTACTATTTCTAAATATGAATCCATAGTAAATTTATAAAATATTGAAAAAAAATTGATTTGTCAAATTTTTCACGACCCCCACTTTGAGAATCACTGAGTTAGATGACTGGCACAACTGTACAGTCAACTCTCCTATAACACTGTTAATAATTCTGTTTTATATGAATTCCATGTTGTATGAGTCACTTAGATTTTACAAATACATGAGCCATTCACAGCCCGGCACACATATTTGTAAAATCTAAGTGACTCGTACAACATGGAATTCATATAAAACAGAATTATCAAGTGTTATAGGGGGGTCGACTGTATTGTTAAAGGAAATGTATGTACAGGGGCAAGCCACTGTGGATAGCTCATATTTTAAATTAAATAAATTTAAAAATACGATTAAAAATTGCAGCCTGGCATTGTGATGATGTCACAATAAATAATTGCTTGTTGACTTTATATGACTTTAAATATGGGAAACAAAGGAAAAAGCCTTAGTGTTATTATTAATAAAGAAAATTTAACATTGATTGTAATAATAATATTAAGAACAAGCAATTTGAAATTTCTTGTTCTTAATATTAAGACTAAGTTGTCAAATGGGTACAAAATCTTAGTATTTTCTTGATGTTGGAGTCAGAACATTTTTACAAATTCTGATTCCATTCAAAATTGCTTCTGACTTGACTCCACAACACTGATAAATTTTACAATATTTTTAGAAATCAGGATATTTTGTCTTAATAAAATTAGACTCAATTTTATTGAAGCCTTTCATGCTTCTTTTTGAACTTTCATTATTCTCTTCAAACTGTTTATCTGCTTGCTGGTAGTTTTATATTAGATTTCACAAATATTTCTTTCATATGAATGAAAGAAATGATAACAGGCTCAACCAATCATCCATTTTAATTGTCAAAGTCAAAAGAGGCAATTGGTGGTGGCAGTTATCAACATTTAATGTTACCTTAATTTTGTCACCCATTTGCATTAAAATTAACACTTAATCTTAATATTTATAGCTATTTTTAGTAGATATATAGAATAATTATAAGAATATAAAGTTTTTTAAAATTAAATTTTATTTGTAGGGTCTAGAAGAGATAGTTGCAGGGAAAAAGTTTTCTCCGCCATTAGTATTATGGTCAGCTCAAGAAAAGGAAATTCAAAATGGAATAAATGGAGAAATTATAGAATAATATAAACTACTCAATATAAACTTCTATTTGTCCAAATTTTCAAATGTATTTAAGTTAAACTATGACTGTCATTGCTGTCGTCATGATGATTAATAACAAATGTGCATTATGATGCTCATAATGTACAGTCAGAATTTTATATATTTTTTAATTTCAGATGTATGAGAATGATAGGGTTTTTTTATACTTCAGAATAACATTTCTCTATTTCATTTATGGTGGGAACTGTGATGAATTTATAAAATACTTTATTGGTGCACAAATGACATTTGATTTCAGATAATATCTAAATTTGGTGTTGTGAAGTTGGTATTTTTTTAAAAATTGAATAAGCACATTAAAGGAATTTGGTGTTGTAGATTCATTCCACTTTACGGGTGTTTGTTAAATATTTTCCTTTGTTTATCAATATTGCATTGCATTGCATATACTCTTGAAAAGTTTATCATTTAAAGTTATGTGATCTGAATTGCTGTCTTAATTTAGAATGTATTTATTGCTTGTCTTTAATATATTTTGTGCAATAATATTATGATTTTAAAATATTCAAAATAATAATTTATGCATTGTCTCGTATATTAATGTACTTATATAAGAACCATTAACATTGTATATTTCTCTAAACTGTTTTTAAAATGTAAAGTGCCTTATGCAAGGCATGATGTTAACTCAAAATATAAAGTGCCTCATTTGAGAAGGAATATGTAAACTTTGCTTTATATTAGTGATTCTCAATTTTCAGTCAGTCGTAAGAAAGTCTATTTAATATTACTTACTCGTTAGAGAGGCACAAAACACATCATATCTAAAACAACTTTGTACAAAATTTTTTAAGTAATTTACACTATTTAATTAATTTTTATGGCTAATATTTTAGATTAGCTCAGTGGTTCTCAGCAGTGTACCCCAAGAGATCAGAATATTATGAAAGTGAAAAGAAACTGATTTGCTACCACAGATATAACAACTCTAAGGCCTACAGAATAACAATTATTATAGTACACAACTATTTATAATTTAAAATATATTAATATATATTTTTAATTTAGTACACAAAGTGCAGCAGAAAAACTTTTCACATTTTACAGTGTGCCACAAGCCAAAAAGTTTGAGAACCACTGGAATAGCTACTCTAAAGTTTTTAACCAGTTTTTACATTAATTTAAAATTAATAAATATAAACATAGATTATAACACTCTGTGTGTGTGTATGTGTACATATAATAATGTAATTATTTCTTTAAAAAAATACAAAAGCTTCAATCCATAATATGTACGTAAATTTTTTTAAAATTCATAATAAGTTCCTGTAACTGTACGCCATCAAAGAAAATGTTGTCATCAGTATTATTACATGTTGTTGACAAGAGATCTGATAAAGCGTTCAAATTTTAAGATAAAATTTACCAAAACTTATTAGTATATCAACATTAAAATGTACTCTGAGAAGAAATTTTAGTTTAAAAAGAAAAAACATATTGTACTAATATAGTGAGGAGAATCCAGAATGAAAGACATGAATACTTCACTAGAATATTATGGCATGTAATAAAGAATTTAAGAGTACTTACGTATGAAGAGCTAGAGCTGCCATTTAAAAATTTTTTTTGTATGAAAATATTTGCATATACTTCCTAATTAAAATTTCTATTAGCTGAGAATTTCACTAGTGTAACAACTAGTAGTATATAAATATTTAATCTTATAACTTTTCAAGAGTATATAGATATGTAAAAACTGAAGCATACTCAGTTGTACTGTATAATAAAAGTAGCATTAAATCAATGGAATTATATTTAATGAAAATTCGTATAAAAGAAACATTTTATTTTTAATTTCTTGATTGACATGTAAAAGTTCTGTTACTGACCCAAAAATTACTTTTTAAAGTATTAATAAAATAGGACCAAATTCATTGTTTTTATCAAATCTCAAGAAACATTTTATATCTAAGAAAATNAATTTCCATTTTTGTTCAAACATTTGTCATACTGCTCAACAATTTTTTGAATTCCAACTTCAAAGAAATCTGCTGCCTGTGAAAAATCCAAATCCATGACTGCAGTTTTCACTTCATCGTCATTGAACCATTGGCCACCAAAAAACTCCTTTAAGTATCGAAACAAATAAAAATCACTGGGTGCAAGGTCTGTACTATAATGTGGATGATACAATTGTTTCCATCCAAAAGAACTGATTAGACCTTGTGTTTATGCAGAAACATGTGGCCTTGCATTGTCATGGAGCAACATCATACAGGAAGACAGTAGACCATGCCACTTGTTTCGTATGGCACGCCGGAATTTTCTCAAGGTCACACGATATCCATCAGAATTGATTGTTGTGCCTCTTGGTATAAAATCCACTAACAAAATCCCTTTCTGTCCCAAAAGACAGTTGCCATAATTTTCCATGCTGAAATGGACTATTCGGCTTTCACTTTGGTTGGCGAATGAGTCCTGAGTCCAAGCAACAGTCAATGGAATGTGTGTCCCATTCCATTGACTGTTGCTTGGACTCAGGAGTCATGTGAGACACCCAAGTCTCGTCTCCTGTAATAATGTGGTCCAACAATTCATCTCCTTTCTGATCGTATTGAATCAAAAACGATAAAGCACTGCCCAATCTTTTTGTTTTGTGATCGTCAGAAAGCAGTCTTGGAACCCACCAAGAACACAATTTTCGATAATTCAGTTTCTCCGAAACAATGGTATACAAAACTGATCTTGAAACCTGTGGAGATTCAATTGGTAACATTAAAATCGTGAATTGTCAGTCCTCTCAAATTTTATCCACATCACAAATCAAATCTTCAGAAATCGGAAAAGGTTGGCCAGGGCATGGCTCATCATGCACATTAACTTGCCTGACCTTGAATATTCTTACCCACTTTCGAACTTTACTGTCACTCATAGCATTATCACTGTAAACTTCACAAATCTCATGGTGAATTTCTGCTGCTGCCAAGTTTCTTGCACTCAAGAATCGAATAACAGATTGTATCTCACAGTCAGTGGGTGACTCAATTTTCTTAAACATTATAAACTTTTACAGCTCAGCACACAGACAGACTATACGGCTGCAAGTGGTGTCTAAACACGCGCAAAGCATGCTCGAAGCAGACATACATACACTCTGCCATGATCGCATGTCATTCTCACTCTCATTCACAAATGGACTGTGTTTAAAAAATAGCCCTCTTATATTCCTTCCAGGGGATTCTTAATGATACCTTTTTAAAAATACTTTTTTTTAATATAAATTGAAGATGTAAATTAAAGACAGCATTCTTTTTATTTATAGTGAAACTTTTGAATATGACATTCTTCCAAATTCTATCCAAATTTGGAATTACAGATTCATTTTTATAAACATGTATATAAGTATTGTGATATGTAATTTTTTTTAATGTATTTGTTATTGTTTTTGATTTCCTTTATAAGAACTGGCTAATCCTAACACACCAATATTATCATAGTGAAAGTGCAGTATACTGTACTTGATTTATTCTTAGAGCGTTCAATATATAGGCCTATGTATGTATTGTTTTTTTTATTATTTGTCAACAGTTTCCCCGAAAAAGTTACTAATCATAAAGTATTGGTAAGGCCATATTTTCATATTTATTTTTTAAAAAGACTGTGGATTTGTTTCTGTTATGATTATTTGTCGTTGCTTCCGTTTGCCGCAGGCTGCCTATTTCAGTTTGCAGGTAATTAATTAAAGAATTGTGTTAAACTTGTCTGACAGCACAGCGGAAGTACCAGTTAAAACGGTTCACCTCAACGTCCTAAGATTGCAGCCTCTATTGCTAACGATACGAATTTGAAAATTGCAGTTTTTTTCGTATGAAGATGATTACTTCAGGCTGAGTGGATGACAATATAGAAAATAACATATGCACATCCATACAGAAATTATTCCCGAATTTTTTTTTTTTGCATTTCTCGATGTTTCAAGATGTCCTAAATCCAAAAATTTATCCCATTTTAATGATGATTATTTTAATTTACTTAATTTTATTATTCTTAATTTATTTTAGTTTCACTTGTTTTTCGTTCTCACTTGTTTTGATTTTAAATCTACACCATTTATCCAGAACCTTAATTTTTCTCAGGGTTTTGAACATGTGTAATATAAATAAACGTTAAGTTTAATGTAATTTATTACGCAGAATTTATAATTGTACAAAAAAAAAGGACTGCGGGAATGCATATCTGTTCTTTTGCACAAAAATATGCGATACAAAATAAAGCCTATTCTCTTCTTCACGTGTATTTCTGTATAAGTTCGACACAGCAATTTTATGCTTTTTCCCCAATGAACATAGAACAAGAAACAATCAAGTATTATTGTATTTTTCGCTCTTCTAGCTAACACTATCTAGTCCACGTGTAAAAAAAAGGCAATTGTTTGCATCCTAAGTTTACACGATGAAAGCGAAAGTATATGTTATATAGGTCTGAACATAATAGGTCTAAGCCAGTGGCACGTTTATAGCTTTGGAGCCCAGGCAAATCTGAATTAGCGGTCCCACATACAGTACAATGTTGACTTCAGAAATTTTGCTTCGGGGAAACTTAGATTGGTATAGGGCTTCCTATTGGTGAGCCCCCGGAAAAATTGCCCTTTTTTGCCCATAGGATAACGCGCCACTATGCTAAGCTGGAAGCTATTAGGCCTTTAGGCTGTTATACACAATAGGGAAAGTATGGAAATCAGTCAAAAAATGTCCCCAAGATTTTCACATTTTTGGATTCGAGAACTTGAAACGTTGGGAAATGCAAAAAAATGAGTTTTTTTTTTTTCCTGTATATATGGATGTTAGTGTGTGGGGTGAAAATGATTTTGTCCTCTCACTTTGAAGCTTAATTAATACCTCCCGTGTCGTTTGTCGAGATTTTCTGAAAATTCGCAGAGTGTTTCTATATTAGAGGATTGATGCTATTAAATATTGATGGTTAAAGGTTGAGGGGTGGGGAGACAAAGGGGAACTGTGTATCATATCGAGTAGGGTCTGACTTAATTAAGATTTTATTCATGAGTTTTATGAAAAATTGTAAATGCTAATCTGTCAAAATTAGGCTTTTTACCATTTTATAATAACTAACTTTTTTTTAATGAAATAACAACAAATGGATTTTTTTACAGGATAGCCGTTTCGAAGTCACAGCACTATGAGATAGCTAATTAACCTGATCGGGAATAGAATCTACTGAAACAAATTTAAAATAATTACAGCTCACTAAATAAAATAAACAAAAAAGTTAGATTTTAGTTAAAAAAAACAATATCTACTGTATAAAGACAAATTGTTATATTAACTACAGTACCTTAGTTAACAAATTTTTACTTTACGTAAATATAATATTTTGAATAATGTATATCAGTGTATTAAAATTTTAAAACATAATTAGAATCCAGAAGAATCAGTTTAAAATTTCATAAGATCATAAATGTATTCCTAATCGTGAGAGATAATGCAATGAAAGTTTTTGCTCAAATTGCTTCTTGCACTGTGAAATCTATTATAGGCTAATAATATAAAATTAAAATATCAAACAATATCATGTTAACGACGACTTTAATCGAAATGTAATCAGACTAAAACAAACTTCTCTTCCAAGTATAATAACTCAATTATTTATCTTTCAATCAAGCATTTATATTCTCGATATTTTACACAAAAGTTAAAAACATGGCATTCTTCTTTACTACGCTATGACAATAAAAGTCAAGAGAATTCATTCGAATTTTATAAAATAAAATACAGTCTGAATGACGTAGGCTACACAAGATTTGTAAAACTTTTTCCTCTCCGTCAATCGTTATAAAAGTCCACATCTAAGAGTATTTTCCTGAAAAATAATAAGCATAAATTACTAAATAAACATATTAATCTTCTGAAGTCAATCATTCAAATATTTTGCAATTATTTTAAAATAATAATAAAACATGACAATTAATTACTTACCATAAAACCATATAATTAAGTCCTTTTGTAGAAGTCAAGTTACTTCTTAATCAACAAACCAAGTGTTGAAAAGTGAGGCTAGTTTATTAATCAGTGTGTAGTTTCTTAAGTAAACTCGTTGGTATAATGTTGGAGGCATGTAATAACGTTGAGATGTGAAATCGTCGTCTAAATACACCGAAGAATTCATCATATCCGTGTACGAACCGAGCCATATTTTAGTGTAAAAGTCCTGTCGGAAGACATTACAAATTACATTTAAATCAAATATTACAAACTTATAGTAAAGAATAATACGGCAAATGTTTTATCATCAAATAAGACATAATAAAACATGAATAATTGTTATCGAGTACGAGCAATTCGACTCTAAAGCGTTTTATGTTACACCTATTCTCGTTTTAATATATGGAAAATCATTAAATCGTTAAGAAATGAAAGATTCTTAGACTCACCTCTAGTACATCCACGTCCACGGGTCGAACGTATCTACCAATTGCATCGTTGGCATGAAATCCGTCGCCATGATTACCGAATCTTTCTGCTTTAAATCCTTTTAAGTACATCCGTTCTAAGAGGCAAAATCTGCAGATTTGATAATTGTCGCAATTTCCCGTTTTGCTAATGCATTTGTATCCACCGACGAAAACGATGGCGATTATAAAAAATCTGACACAGCGTTTGCAAGCAAAATTTCCATAATAATCGGTCCAGGCTTGACGGTCGCAGATCACGCATTTGGAATTAATAATGCTACCTAAGAATACATCAAAAAGACGTTTTTAAAACATTCAAATATATTATGAGAAACTACAGGATGATCCGAAAACAAAAAAGTTTTTACTCAGGAGTTATTGAATTTACTCAGAAAATAGTCTCAGAAATAAAGTATGACGACTCGTCTATGCTTACGTATGAGAGGCATATTTTAGTGATGAAGACACCTATCGAGATTTTAAAGGATAAACTGAAATTTAAAATAATATCCTTTAAGATTTGCATTCGCAATTGTTCTGAGATGCACAAAAACAAAATGAGATCAATTGACTTTCGGACCACCCTGTAGCATGATCTATAAAATTGTTCAAACTGAACGATTTTAATTTTCATGGACTTAAATAAAACGAGAATAATACAAACTTACCTCTTTGCCTTCGAAACTGCTCAATCTGTTCAATTGAACACATGTTCACAATTATTAATCGACAAGTGTTGGGATACAGGCAGATTTACACAAATGTCAGTCGTTCGATTTGTTCTGTGGAATAGCGTTTAAGGTACAGAAGGTAAATCCTGAATACGAGTTACAAATATTCGTCACCTAGGAAATATATACCGGTGACGTTTCTGTAGACCAATCAAATGCTAGGTGTATTTTTTCTAGTAGACGATTGGCAGTTTATGTCACTGACGGAACTGCCAATCATTCACTAGGGAGGGATCACTGGGCAAGGACTTCCCAAATGAAGAAAGTTGATAAAACTATGTTATGTATTTAAAAGATTGTACGTTTTTCGCTAACTTTTATATATCATCATATAAAAAGTGGAAAGAAGAAAATGATGTAGGATGTTCAGAGATATAGAACAGTTGAAATTTTTGAACATCTTTATTTGTCACAGAACTACTACTCCCTCACTACGGTACTCCTCCGTCAGGTGTTTTCTAAGGCAAGACACCTGGAACACTAAGAAGAATGCTAATAAAGAGTTCATAATCTTATATATATATAGTATAACTTACATATAAATATATTACAATATATATCTGTTTTATTCCTTCCAAAATACAAAAATTAAATAGTTAAAATTCTTTGTCTCTGTTCTTTTCTTTGGAATATTCGTCCTTTTAAACTCATTCTCTCTTAAAAGTATAGTATATGAATTTCAAATTTGCGATTAGTGTTGATGTATATTAATTATAATTATTACTACTGTTAATTCGTAACAGTAGTAAGCCTGTAACCCAAAAAAATATCCCAGGTAGAGATCATTGTTTCACGCACCGATGACTCCGTTCTTGATTAATTGAAAGCATTCGGAGTTTTCTTTGTTGTAACTTTTCTGGAATTATAATTAATTCAATTGAATCTCCTTCGATAACTTGTCGATTTTGTATTATCTTAGAAAATATAATATTTAGAATTAAAGTCTTTAAATGCTTTTCTTTCTTTGTGTTATTTTTAGAGTAGAGCAAATAAAAATGTATTTTAGAATTTTATATTTGAGTTTTTTAAGTTTAAATAAAACACCAACAAGTTTAGTAGATTACCAAATAAAAAGCTGTTATTTGTTACGGAAATTTCGTGATGAATCCGATAGATTATTATTTTATTTTTTAAATTTTAAACACCTTGATTGTATTGTCGTATTAGGGTTAATTGCCTTTTTGTTTGAAATCTCGACAGGTGTTAATCGTGGAACCACGCTCATTTGCACTAATCTCTTGTTAAATGTGTATAGATGACTCCCCAGAGAGCTTAATCTCCCCAACGACTAATGACTGTCCATTAAAGGCATTGTAATAATTAACAGGTCTCTCGAGAAGTAAAGTAACCGAAAAAACACTTAATAATACGGTTAATTGAAATTATTCCAATTATTAAAAGCTACATTTTTGTTTCTGCATCGTGCCCCATTAATTCATTATTATTTTAATATTCTATTAATGAAACAATACAATTATTCTTAATTACCACTATTAAATTTCCTAGAGTTATACAGTATTTGCATATTTAAAGCACTGAATAATACATGTTATAATCAGAGATTTAAAATATTTTGTGTTTAAAATGCCTTTTTCCTTCTTTAATCAACCTTAAATAAACATATAATTATTAAAGACATTTAATGGATATATAAATATACATAGTATTTATATATAATCTAAAGAACTTGAATAAGGCTGTTTTTCATTTATTTTAATCTCACTTCTCCTTATTACAGCATTTTATTTAATTTCCTTTGTTTATACCGAAACAGTGAAAAATAAAAACATACTTTAAAATGATTAATATAATATAAAAGAATAATCATCATTTAATACTTTAACAATCGTTTATAAAGTTCATTATGTAATGTCATAATGGAAAAGAGGAGCGTTTTGTTACGAATCTTGTAATAAAATAATTAAGCTTCTAAAAGAAGTAAAATTTTTTTTTGAATTTACTGTAATTTATTATTCATTAAGAAATCCTTTAATGTGTCACAAAAGTATGGATTTATTAAATTTATACTTTTATATATATTAAAATTCGGGTTTAAACAAAGAAAATTTAATCGGTAATTAAACTTTTTATTTACATAATAGAAATGATTAAAGCGAGAAGCAATAAATGGTACTATTTAAATCTTATTAAATTTTTTACACTTTGGTTCATTAAAATCTGTACCCAAAAAGGAGGGGTGTGAAAGATAATTGTGATGGGTTCCGAACGAATTGAAATATTTTGGAAAATTTTTTACGGATATTAAGTTATTAGAAATTCTTTCAGATTCATCATTTTCCTAATTACTGTCGACCCCCCTATAACACTGTTGATTATTCTGTTTTATATAAATTCCATGTTGTACGAGTCACTTATATTTTACAAAATGACTCGTACAACATGGAATTCATATAAAACGGAAAAATCAACAGTGTTATAGGGGGTCGACTGTAATTAATACACCATTTTTAAAATTTAAATATTCCGATTACTATTATAGGGGCTCGAGCTGATCCTCTTTCCAAGCCTATCACAACTCTTTTTCTTACACGTTCATTTTATAATTATTCTTCATATAAACAGTATTAGTTTTAAAATATTTACTTTAAATACATATTTTAGAAAATATTCCAAGTTTTCCTGTAATTTTAAAAATGATCTTCAACTGTCAGTAAAAGAAGCAAGCCTCTATTAAATAGATATACCAAAGTAACAGCAGTGTTAATTTTCCTCAACCGTTTTCGGTCAAATTCACCATCCATCTTCAGGAGCTGAGATTGACGACGAGATTGCCGTATATTGCGTTGCCATATCCTATCAAATCAAATCAATTAGGCCGTAAAACAGGGGTGATATTGGAATTTGAATTTGATTGGATTTTTGTTATAAGGCAACGCAACACGTGGGCGATCTGGGGAGTTTCTACGGGAAACTGTCCCCTATTTAGTTAGTGTCCGTGGAAAGAATCAACTTGGGTATTAACGATTGAGCAACGGCGCCCGTACTACATTGGGGCACCCGCCGCCCACTTTTCCTAATCCCCAAGGGAAGCCCAAACCACACTAGACTTCTAGCCTATTCTGTAAATATAAAAAAAAAACTAATGAACGATATTTGCCCATTGACCGATGAAACTTTGTCCTATATTGATCTAAAGCCCATTCCTTGTTTTCAAGGCCAAGATAGCCCGAGTTCAACCAGTGCCACCTTTATAGGCCTAGGAGTGCTGTCCGACGTTGAATCATGAGTTTGAAGCTCCTTGCGTAATGCACGATAACCTTTTTTTATAGTTTGTGCTCCCCTTTTCATAGTCTGAAGGAGCCACTGCCAATGAGTATCAGCCATTGATAGCTTAGTTGTGGCAAGTTACTTCCGCTTTCTTTCTCCTTTGTTAAACACGTTACCGCCGTTATAAACAGTGTTATGGAAGATTCGCGTTCTGTTATTGGAATACGAGGAAGTTCGCTATAGTATTCTTTAAATGCACGATTCTTTATAGTTAATGAACGCTATAAAAATTAACGCAATTAACGAAAATTTAAATTTAAAAAATCTTAATAAATTTTATGTAATTATGAAAAAATGAAAAATCCAAATGAGTAATAGTTGAAAAAATCTTTATTATAAAATCTGTGCTGTGTAAAATAGCTGCAGGATAATATATCCCACTAGTGCTAAAAGTATGGCAATGCAAATAAGTGATAAGCATAAATCAATTTCTTTACATCTATGTCCAGTTTCACCTGAAACAATTAGATTATTCATCTCTCTTCATTCAAGAAAAAACATCACATAACAATCTCTTAAAATATTACAGAACAATACAAATACATTAAACATACAAATTATGGCAAATAATATAAAATGCATTGTAAACATAACATTGTATAAAAATAAATACATCACATTTTTTCTTTTTAAATATTCAAACAAGAAAATGACAAATACTTTCAACATTAACACACAAATATATTTAAATTGGAATAACTAAGATTTTTCACTCTTAAATGAGTGACTTTAAATCATTTCGTGCTTTTGTATTTGTTGTCTCCACCTCAATAATGTAAAAGGAACTGTAGTATAAACACATTCATTAAACAAACAACAATATAATTCAAAGTGCAACATGTAATAACACATTGTTTTATGAATGTATTTTGTTCAGATAAAAAAGTTATTATTGACAATACTGTTATTGATTTTTTTTACAAGTCATTATATTTTTGTTCTTTTGACTATTCTAAAATTATCCCAATCAGGGAAAAATGGGCTTGTAACTACATCACATTTTAATATATACTACATAATGAATATACAGATAATGAAATTGTTGTAGAAGAATTCTATCATATTTTCATTATTATCTTCTTGTCTACTTAAATTTAAATTCTATTTAATTTAAATAACTTTCATTTCATTATTTTCACAAACGGTACAATATTAAATTTATCAATTTTTCTTTTATTAACAACAAAAACAGTAAATAATCATTAAAATAAAGAATTTCTCCAATAAAATGGAGTGAAGTGAAAAATGCAAGTATTGGTTTTCGATAAGAAATATAATTTTTTAAATCATTTTAATAAATAAATATATCTGTAAGTTAATCAAAATCACAATTTGTCTTATTTTCTAACAAATATGAAACTTGGCAATCTTAATGTATTCTTATAGGAATTTGGACAAAATGTACAGGACGGTATAAATTCATCTTTCAAATTAATTTAAACTTAAATATACTTTCTCATGTAAGTAAACCGAGAATAAACGAAGAAATCACAAAATAAAAATTAGATTAAAACCAAACTAAAAATAAATCTACCATCAAAACTTTGAATCATCTTGAGCTGGAACCATACTCTAAAGCTGTCTTTTAATATGAAACATTCTTTCAATTGAAACTTTTAGTTTCCGCAACTTTAAATTCAATTTTCTAACATTTCTGTTCTCTGTATGAATCTAATTCATGTCATTTGACAAAATGATTTTGTTTTTAGCCAAATTACTGATAACTTTATAGAATGAAGAGATTCATCTCAATCAGCTATCAAATGTTTCACATTAAAAACAGAACTTTTCTTTCAGTATTTCACTATTTATAATGTTGTACTATATTTATCACTTTAATTATTCTTTGAATGTTAACTCATTTGAAATCTGAATAGTAAATATTTTGCTTTACTTTTGCAAATGCAATATTTGTATTCTAATTTTTGGACAAAATTTACTTTGAATCTTTACTAAAAGCATATTACTTCAACATAAAAAATGAATTTAACTTAATTAAAAGAAATTATTTAATAAAATAAACATTACTGTATGCATAAAGAGAATACAAAATATTCTATTTAATTTCTTAAAAATAAAGAAATGCTTACAAAATTATTAATTTAATGTAATTTTGATTTAAAAGCAAATGTTTTTGATTCTGGAGATCCAATCAATGCATTCAAAGGATTCTCACACAAAGTTTAATGAAATAACATTTTTCATTATTCATTGCTAATATTAAATGATTCCTAATTAATTTTATTAAAATGATTAAATTATATTTTGAAATCTAGTATGTTTCATAATATCAAATTATTTTATAACATTGATGGATATAAGACCACTTTATAATATGTAGTAAATATTAGATTAGTATTGATAATCTGGAGATTGTATTGTATGATATCTAAGCACTGCTAAACTTGTCTGACTGCTCGTTATTATTGTTATTATTGATGTGTAATTTACAGCGACAAAACATCACATTTATTAATTAGCACACAAAAGACAAGTTAGCCAATGTAACAAGTATATTTATATATTGTTTAGATATCATACCATACAATAATCTTATTTGAAGACAGTTTTGTAACTAAGCTATTAGAGGCTAGAGAACTACTCACAAGTATCATATAGAAGAATTTTTCAAGGTTTTTATAAAAATTAATATAACTATTTAAATTATGGATATATCTAAGCAAAACTTTTTGCTTAGTTTATTTGATATGTAGCATGCTTGCAAACTGTTAGTATTTTGGAGCTGTTATGATAAAAGCATGCTACATTGAGTAATCTACTTTTTAGTCAGAAACAAAGTAATTTTCAATGCTTTAAATTAGTTTAATCATTGTATTATAAAATGCTAACTAGTTATAAAATGCATCAAAATAAAAAAAACTTCAAATAATTATGCAGTATGAAAGAAAAATATATTAGTTTACACATTTAAAAGTGATGAAAAATAAAAGAATCTGGAGTAAAAATATGTTATTCTTTTTATTAGTAAAAAAAATGCCATTAACAAAGGGACTATCTATTAATTATGTAAAGGAGTATAGTAAAGGAGTAAGAGGGTTGCAAAACAGTATATTGTTATATATAAACAGCACATGAGAGAAGGTCAAAGCATTGTCTACATGGACTTGTTTTAATGGCATATAAATTTGTTTTTATAAGCCTATTTACTAGTCATGTTAATAAACTATCAAAATATTTGCAGAACTTTTAAAAAGTAATTTCTTCAATGTCAGTGGGTCAATAAACTATTATACGGATACTGTACATGTAAATGAAGGGGAGAGAGTTTGGCAATAAAAATATCATTGTACACAACAGGAGGTCAAAAGTGGCTCAAAAACTGTATGCACAATTAATGGATAGTCCAAAAGCTATAGTACTATTTTCATTTCATATTCTTCAATTTTTATCAAATGATAATTAAACCTTTGAAATAAATACTAGTATTCTATTAAATTAATATTACAATAAAAAGTATATATGTAAATGTTTTCTTAAATGTACTCTTTTGAAATCTATTTTCATCTCATCAAACTATTTTTATTATAATATTTGTTTGAATAGATTGATAATATTTTTATTAAACAACACTGATCAATTAAAAATAAATATTACTTAAGAAAAAACAGAAAGTAGTTCAAATGTATCATTAAAATTAAATTATTACTTTTTCATTTTTTCTGATTTCTTGTAATGTATTTCATTGCTTTTTTCTGAATGAATAAGCTACTTTGTTAAATAGTAATTTCAAATCTAATTCTTAATGATAATTTTGTAAAAGCTTAAATTAAAAATAAAAAAAAACTCTTTAAAAACTAAT
This sequence comes from Centruroides sculpturatus, assembly GCF_000671375.1. Lineage (NCBI taxonomy): Eukaryota > Metazoa > Arthropoda > Arachnida > Scorpiones > Buthidae > Centruroides > Centruroides sculpturatus. Next base: position 76,522 of record NW_019384425.1, on the reverse strand, counting down.
TATTTACAAAATTCTAAAATGGTAAAAAGTTTCTAATTATATCTCGTGATCTAATATTAATTATACTCAGTTTCTCACTAATTTAAATTAATTTCCTTCAAAGCAGATTATGTTATTGTCACACTTTAATTTCATAACTCATAAAATAATATATTTTTGTATTTTTTTTGGTTCAATAAATAATTTAATACTAAAAACATTATTATAAAAACATGTTAATAATGCATATTTGAGTATTAATGTACATGTAAATCTATAATTAATATCTACAATTAAAATCAAATTAGCGCATGTGTTGTTTTCTATACAAATAGTAAAATTTTACATCTATATTAAAGAATTTCTAAATGCAAAATGTTTTCATGCACTTTTAACATACATATTTTAAAGCAAAAGCAGTTTTAGAAATTTGTAAAATCTATTATAAAAAATAAAAATATTTTTACTTAAGTACTTATTTCAATTTGTCTGTATTCTGTTTTACTGTAATATTCTACCTAGACAGACTAATAAAATTAAAATATTATAGATATTTCCTTTTTTTTTCTATTTTATTGTAACAAATTTAAAATATTGAGTCATCTTTCAACTCCTTATTACTTTAACTTAAAAATCTAAAACAATCTCTTGATTAAAAACATAACATATTGAATTGTAAATGAATGAATGAGATTTTTCTTAGTGTCATACATTTTCTCATGAATTAATCAAATTTAATAACTTATTAAAGTTGAAATGTTACTAACATTTATATTATGTAGGCAATGATGACATTTAAAGACTGAAATTCTTTTAAGAACTTTTACTTCTTGAACACTGCTATATTGTCACTGCCCACATAATATAAACATTCAACATTCAGCAATGACAACCTAATGATCAAGGCAGTTAAGGTGTCAATCTACTGTTCTGGGAATCCTGGATTAAATCTGGGAACCAGGTAGCTGAAAATCCCTAGGAATTTTTCACGAGTGGTCCATCCTGGATATGTTGGCTCTTTCTCTCACCACCCAGTTTCTTTCATTGTGGGCCTGGCCAAATCCACAATACCGGGCACTAAGAGGGTTTGGCTACAGAAAAAGATCCTCTTAGTGCCTACAGAGTGGAAAGAGTAAAACGAAAGAAAGAAGAAGAAGAAAAAAAATCAGAACTTTTCAACTTTAATAAGTTTAATTATTTTAACAATTCATAAATAAAAGATATAAAGCTGAAATAAATCTTGAAAACATTCATTTGTTTAATATAAGACATCTTTAACCAGACTTTAAAAATGTGTTTTAGATAATTTTAATGTTGTATTATATTAACTTAATTATATTGCATTGTTATTTTTAATATAACCTAATTCCTATATTTTTATTTTTAATTATATACATACAAATATATATAATATATTGTACACATACTATTTCATATGAAAATAATCTAAGCTATATTTTATTTAATATATAATTAAGTACAAAAATTTTAGTGAATATGTTAAATTTTAAACTTTTCATTTAAAAAAAGTCATATCTGAATTGAAAAATCCTACACTCAAGTCATAACTATAAAAAATAAAATTCTGAGGACTAATTTTAACTCTATTTAAAATTAAAAAAAATATAAACAATTATTTCAGTACAACTTTATAAGTCATTAAATTATTATTTATTTAAGTACTTATTCAGTACAACCTTTTAAGTCATTAAATTATTATTTATTTAAAAGACTACCTGTAATCTAAGTCTAACATAATGATTATTCCAATCAGTGGCATAGTGAGGGTATGATCAATGTGGTCCTGTCATTACTGCCAATTAACTGAAGGTACCAATGTTTTTAAAATTTTATTTATTAAATATCAGTAATAATAATATGCAGCTTGAGAAAAACAATGTGATAAAAGCTACATGATATATGTTTACATATGATATAATCATATATATCAATAAGTTTTTTACATTTTACTACATATGAAAGAGCTTTTTACATTCCACCATAAGCACAGCCCCAGATTTAGGGTTTTAGGTAACCTGAACAAGGGCCCAGTAGTCCCATTTATAAATCTAGCACCATATGAGCATTAAATTTTGTCATTATGCCACAGATTTCAATCAATATGCTGAAAAACTGTTTTTAAATATATACAGTATAACCATTATAAATGACACTCAGGTTAATTGTCAAAGGTAAAATAAATAAATAAAAAACAAAAATGACTAGAATACAATTCATTCACAAAAAACTCTTTAAAGTAATTACTACAAAATATAACATAAAAATAAATGTAAATGTTTTTATATGAATTTTAATTCTGTAATTTATCTTAGCATCTCAAAAACAATATTTTAATGATGTCCTCTTAGTGAACATAGTTGGGAAATGATTTAAAAATAAAAAATATTTCTATAAATTTGCAATTTAAAACAAATCTTATTGAAATTAACACATTCAATGCCAATTTATCATCATCAAAATGTATGCCACCTGTTTGAAACATGATTAATGATTCATTTAAAATATGCTAATTTTTTACATTGATGCATATAGTCATACATATAGTTTTAGATATCTTTATTCATATTAATTATTTAATATGTCCAATAATTTGATAAATATATTAATTTTTTATAATATCAATAATTAGAGTTCCATATTTCATACTTCAACTCATACTTTGATCATTTTATTCAATAAAAAGATACTCACAAATAACATTTTGTAGAATAATTATTGAAAATGATATAATTCCTTTACTTAATAATACTTTTCAGAAAATAATACCTCCTAAATTCTTATTAAAAATTATTTAGATTATATTAAATAATCTAGATTTTGAAACATTACTAAATGATTGCCTAAATAACCGAGCTATAACTCCGCTAATTTTAATAATTAATACTAAGTAATTTGCTACCATGATTAACTACGTAAGGTTACATCTAAATTTAAATACATCTGGAAGTAAAGGCTTACTTGGAGTCCAGGTGGTGCAACTGGCAAGCAAACCACACAGCAAGTGGAGGTTGCGAGTTCATGCTCTACCTGGGTCAGTTCTTTTCTTCCAGATGGTTCTAAATCATTTAATAAATTATTATTATTATAATTATTAATTTAGTTGAGAGATGGCATCTAATGTCTAGTAGCAAATTACTTAGTATTAATTATTAAAATTAGCGGAGTTATAGTCTGATTACTTAGGTCAGCGATTCCCAACCTGTGGTACGCGTACCCCTAGGGGTACGCGATAGGTTGTTTAGGGGTACAGAAAAAAGTTAGTTATTATGGCAGAAAAAATAATATATTATGTATCACAAACTAATAGTATTAAAAAATTATTAGATAAAAAATGTTCCTTGCAACAATCACAACTTTATTATACATTTTTTCTTTTAGGTTATTTTTCTTTAATTTAAAGTTACAATATGTAAAATTAACAATACGGTTACTCACTAAATTTCTTAAATGAGGGGTACAATCTAGAGATATGACATGTCACGGGGTATGCTAATGAAAAAAGGTTGGGAACCACTGACTTAGGTGATCGTTTGGTGATGTTTCTATATACATATCGGACTTTCCAATGTTTGTTATACTTTATATAAATTTTGTATAAACAAAGTATGATTCACATTCAACATGAATGTATAGAAAATAAAAATATACTCTGTTTTAATACATTAAAATACAATTATTGCAGAATTAAATAATCATTAAATACGATGTTCCACTTAAAATAAGCCCAACTGAAATGATAAAACATTAGTGATGTAAATTTTGTAGAGGATATTTTAAAGTAAATGAGAATCCCAGAACTATATCCAAACTGAAGGAAAATAATTGCAGAAGCATTGAGGCTGTTGACACCAGTATTTTATGTAAGGCCAGTCCAAACATGATTATGCATACACAAAGGTGGCACAAGGACCCCACTGTCAGCATCTTCTGTAAGTTTCTGTATGTTAATATGCATATACATCTTTTACAATTTTTGAAAGTGTTCTTTATAACTTATACTAATTAAAGGCATTATAAATTCAGTTTATAATCACTACCTAGAATAGCAATCACTCAGAGATTTTCAAATGTACTCTTATTGTATGTAAATTGTATTATTGTATCTAAATGTATGTAAAGTCTTATTTGTCAGGTAGTTGCTAACACTAAACATTAAAGATCACTGGTAGCATCATTAGTTTTATTAATTTAGTTTTATTTTTAAAGTTAAATCAAGTATACATCAGTCCACTCAACGAACTAATAAAAACATATAATCATAAATCAAATTATTTCAAAAAACTTTCATGGAAGCTGCAGATAAGAAAAGTTTATTGATACTTAATTTCAATTAATGATTATCATCATCATCAAAATTTTAAGATGATCAACACGTCTAAATTTATTTTTAAATAAGCATATATAAATATTATTATTTATTTAAGTACTTATTCAGTACAACCTTTTAAGTCATTAAATTATTATTTATTTAAAAGACTACCTGTAATCTAAGTCTAACATAATGATTATTCCAATCAGTGGCATAGTGAGGGTATGATCAATGTGGTCCTGTCATTACTGCCAATTAACTGAAGGTACCAATGTTTTTAAAATTTTATTTATTAAATATCAGTAATAATAATATGCAGCTTGAGAAAAACAATGTGATAAAAGCTACATGATATATGTTTACATATGATATAATCATATATATCAATAAGTTTTTTACATTTTACTACATATGAAAGAGCTTTTTACATTCCACCATAAGCACAGCCCCAGATTTAGGGTTTTAGGTAACCTGAACAAGGGCCCAGTAGTCCCATTTATAAATCTAGCACCATATGAGCATTAAATTTTGTCATTATGCCACAGATTTCAATCAATATGCTGAAAAACTGTTTTTAAATATATACAGTATAACCATTATAAATGACACTCAGGTTAATTGTCAAAGGTAAAATAAATAAATAAAAAACAAAAATGACTAGAATACAATTCATTCACAAAAAACTCTTTAAAGTAATTACTACAAAATATAACATAAAAATAAATGTAAATGTTTTTATATGAATTTTAATTCTGTAATTTATCTTAGCATCTCAAAAACAATATTTTAATGATGTCCTCTTAGTGAACATAGTTGGGAAATGATTTAAAAATAAAAAATATTTCTATAAATTTGCAATTTAAAACAAATCTTATTGAAATTAACACATTCAATGCCAATTTATCATCATCAAAATGTATGCCACCTGTTTGAAACATGATTAATGATTCATTTAAAATATGCTAATTTNGCAGGGTAATATTTTGTCTTTTTTTTTGGACAAAAGTTGTGTCTTATATGCCATAAAATACAGAACATATTTAAACATTTTTTTTAATGTATATGGAATGTATTTCTTTAAAAATAAAAAATATTCACAAAAATTCTATGCCAAGCATATTCTAATAATTTTCCATCAATTTTTCTATTACAAATTTTAAACGTTTAATCTATTAATTTGATAAACTTTATATATAGTATTTGGCAAATATATGACATTTTATAGTTTATTTGTATATGTTATAATGGCAAATAAGATTGCCAAATTACTTATATACAAAGTTATTAAGTTTTGATATTGCCATTCTACACTCTAAAATACAACTATTTCAACATTTCATATAAATTGAAATTTTAAATTTTCTTTCCTTATCTAGTTTTGTTCCTAATCAATAAACATTAACTGCTAACAAAATATTATTGTTCAACTTACTATATATATGTATATATATATATATACCTTCCTGAATAGAAACTAAATTTTTTCTATTTTCAATGTTTTTAAATTAGCAATATAATGATTTTAATGAACAATCTGTTTTTAAAAATGATTACTTTATTTTTGTAAAATATATGATGTCCTTTAAATATCCAGCAAAACTTTGAGAATACATCACTAAGATCACCATCATCATATTAAAAAGATGAAAATATTACACATGGAAAATGTGTGTGAAAATGTTTTCATGGAATATTGTGATACTGCCATTCATTACAGCAAAATATTTTTTTAATCAGAAACCAATGTATGACTTTAATGTATCAGGTTGGTTTTGTTTATATATAATCAAAAACCTTTAATTAGATTGGCTTCAAAAAAAAAGAAAAAGATAATTATATACGGGTTACAAAAATTTGGATTCCATAAAAAGTATTCAAAGTGACCAAATGATAAACTTCTCTTGAAATTGTTAACAATTCTTTTTCTTTTCTTTCCTTTCTATGTTGAAAACACTTCTAGAAAAACTGGAAACAAATATACCAAACACATTAATCACCTTACACACTTTTTCAGAACTAGTTTAATCAATGATTAAACTAATGATTGTTTTAATGTGTTTTTAACCTGAAGCAAACCTCTGAATGGGGTCTAAAACATTTGTTTTGATTAAACTAGTGCTGTAAAAGTGTGTAAGGTGTAGTGTGATTGCTGTGTTGTGTTTGCCTAAATACATGGAGAAAACAAACCTTACACAAAAAAAAGAAACATCTTTAGATTCATGTTCATATGAAAGGTTTTCATTCTGTTAGTACAAAAAAAATGTATTCTTGAAGTTTTGTTGGACATTTCAATGATATCTTACATTAAAATTTTACACTTTAATGTGTTCATAAATTGCCAAATTGTTATAGTATATAATAAAGATCAGAAAAAGTCATGAGATTTTGCCNAACATATAATCATAAATCAAATTATTTCAAAAAACTTTCATGGAAGCTGCAGATAAGAAAAGTTTATTGATACTTAATTTCAATTAATGATTATCATCATCATCAAAATTTTAAGATGATCAACACGTCTAAATTTATTTTTAAATAAGCATATATAAATCAAAGTCAATGTTTATAACTTATTTTCTTTTTTTTTATAAATTAATATGAAATAATGAAGAAAAAGTTCAACTAACAGGCAGCAAAGAAATTCAGGCACTGTATGTGTTAAAGTCATGTTAAGTCCTAAGTCCTTTACATGACATAAATTTAATTTATATGGAAATTTTTGTACTTTAGAAGTTCAAATAACATAGAAAATAAATGAGAATTTTGTGTATCAGAAATAAAATTAAGTCTCATGTCAAAATTAAAACTAAAAATTAAAGAATTATAATCATAAATACTAAATGTTGTTTTTAAATTTTAATATCAGTGTAATAAATAATATATGTATATATTATTTAATTTGTTAAATGATAATAATAAATTAAATAATTGCTGTTAAATACTGTATTTTATGACATATAAAACACCCCCCATTTCAGCACTGAATATTTAGAGAAAAAGGATGTAGCATAACAAGGCAATAAGATTCTATAAATCACTGGTAGCATCACTAGTGTTATTAATATAGTTTTATTTTTAAAATGAAATCTAGGGCAATATTATTATACGGAATGATGCACAGACAGGAGGACATAAGAATATCTGGCAAACAGAGTAATTATGAATTTACAAGGTTTAGAAGAAAAGATAATCAACATTAAGGACTCAGACACCCTCCCTAATGCATCTAAATGATAAAGGGAGAGGACTGGGAGAGGAAACAAGACAGCAAAAAGCTGTGGATTTCTGCTCTTTTTGCTTTCTTCAGTTTAATTTATTATAATTGAGTTTAAATAGAAAATATTAAATGATTGTAAATGATAGAACTTTGAATTTTGTATTTTAATTTGAAAATGTTCAAATGTCCAATTCTAAAACTAACAGAAACAAATGTGTTCTGTGTTCTAAATTCTGTTTAAGTCTAACGTTTATCTTGCAAATATATATATATATATTTTGCTTTCATTTTAAATGAAAAGTTAGTAAAAAATTAAATCTATCTTAAATTTAAAATTAAAATCCCTGGTAACCATGAATATTGGTACATGAAATTTGGAGAATTTGTTAGCTTTTGGGAGATTGCTACATGTAAGATGCAGGGTAATTTTTTGTCTTTTTTTTTGGACAAAAGTTGTGTCTTATATGCCATAAAATACAGAACATATTTAAACATTTTTTTTAATGTATATGGAATGTATTTCTTTAAAAATAAAAAATATTCACAAAAATTCTATGCCAAGCATATTCTAATAATTTTCCATCAATTTTTCTATTACAAATTTTAAACGTTTAATCTATTAATTTGATAAACTTTATATATAGTATTTGGCAAATATATGACATTTTATAGTTTATTTGTATATGTTATAATGGCAAATAAGATTGCCAAATTACTTATATACAAAGTTATTAAGTTTTGATATTGCCATTCTACACTCTAAAATACAACTATTTCAACATTTCATATAAATTGAAATTTTAAATTTTCTTTCCTTATCTAGTTTTGTTCCTAATCAATAAACATTAACTGCTAACAAAATATTATTGTTCAACTTACTATATATATATATATATATATATATACCTTCCTGAATAGAAACTAAATTTTTTCTATTTTCAATGTTTTTAAATTAGCAATATAATGATTTTAATGAACAATCTGTTTTTAAAAATGATTACTTTATTTTTGTAAAATATATGATGTCCTTTAAATATCCAGCAAAACTTTGAGAATACATCACTAAGATCACCATCATCATATTAAAAAGATGAAAATATTACACATGGAAAATGTGTGTGAAAATGTTTTCATGGAATATTGTGATACTGCCATTCATTACAGCAAAATATTTTTTTAATCAGAAACCAATGTATGACTTTAATGTATCAGGTTGGTTTTGTTTATATATAATCAAAAACCTTTAATTAGATTGGCTTCAAAAAAAAAGAAAAAGATAATTATATACGGGTTACAAAAATTTGGATTCCATAAAAAGTATTCAAAGTGACCAAATGATAAACTTCTCTTGAAATTGTTAACAATTCTTTTTCTTTTCTTTCCTTTCTATGTTGAAAACACTTCTAGAAAAACTGGAAACAAATATACCAAACACATTAATCACCTTACACACTTTTTCAGAACTAGTTTAATCAATGATTAAACTAATGATTGTTTTAATGTGTTTTTAACCTGAAGCAAACCTCTGAATGGGGTCTAAAACATTTGTTTTGATTAAACTAGTGCTGTAAAAGTGTGTAAGGTGTAGTGTGATTGCTGTGTTGTGTTTGCCTAAATACATGGAGAAAACAAACCTTACACAAAAAAAAGAAACATCTTTAGATTCATGTTCATATGAAAGGTTTTCATTCTGTTAGTACAAAAAAAATGTATTCTTGAAGTTTTGTTGGACATTTCAATGATATCTTACATTAAAATTTTACACTTTAATGTGTTCATAAATTGCCAAATTGTTATAGTATATAATAAAGATCAGAAAAAGTCATGAGATTTTGCCAAAAATTGCCTCTTTTTTTAATTCATATATAAAAGATTCTTTTATTTTGCTTATATATAATAAATTATTCAATTCATTTAATCATTTTTATTTTCAGTATTAAATTCTTAAACTTTCTTATGAACTACTGTAATATTAAAATAAGACATCAATTATGATTTGTAATTGATAAAATATATTTTAATTTGTCAACTTTTATTGGCAATAAAGTTAGTATTTAAAAACTTTGATTTTTGAGCATATTTTATGATAGGAATCTTTTAGTTTAAACAGATTTTATTTTGAACCTGTCAAATAACTGATGTAAAGATATAAAAAACTTAATAAAAATAGATATTCTTTTTTCTAAATTAATAATTATTATTGCATAATTTTAAACAACAATCAAATTCTGATTTTATGTAATCTTGTAATAAAATACTACTATTTGGTATATAATGATAATCATTTATTACTAGTTTTAAATATAAAAGAATTTGTATTAATTTTATTGCTAAAGCTTAATGAATTCTTATTTTTTAAATTATACTTATATATGAATATATCTTTAATGTTCAAACTATAAAACAAATATGAAAAAGTCATATTTAACTTAATGATTTATTAAAATTTATATTAAGATAGAAATGAAAATAAAAGAATAGTTTTAAATTGAATTAAAACTATAAAATAAAAATAATTCCATCATAAAAATTTTATTAAAAAATAAATTTTTTGTTTACTATAATCTTAGATTTATCACTAAGGGCTGGTTGCATGAATTACCATTTAAACTACAGAATAACTATCTGTGGATAAATTTAACCTTGCCTCTAATCTAAACTTATTGCATGAGTTATTTTGACTTGACAGATAGCTATTGGCAGTTAGCAGAAAAATTCTTACTGCACAGTTGTGTTACCAAGAGCAAGAGTAAATGAGATGGAAGAGAGAAAAATGAGTAAACAAAAAGTGTGAAATTGATTGGTATAGATGAAAATATATATTAATAGATTTGGAAGATACTATTTTCAATATTTTAATGTATGTACTGTATAACAAGAAATGATTAATTATTATAAAGTTACGATTTATTTAATTCTGACAATTAATGTAAAACTGTAGCTTTTTAAATCAAAATTGATTCTTGAAACTTACACTTACTGTAAAATGTTTTAAGATCAATCTTTTCTAAAAATATTCTGCCAATATTGGGATAAACTTCATTTAAATAGTTTAAACAAATGTTATCCATATCAAAATCAGGGCTGATCAGGCATCTTGTCTTTTCATTAATCTACAGAATAAATTTTATACATACAAAACCAATCAATTAACTTTTCCAGCAATTTACTCCAAAGATTTAGACTTGTGCAATGCTTTGTGGGTAATCCTGTGGATTAAAGTGCATTTAATCTTGAGATTAAAACTCATGCAACCAACCTTAAAGGATACAAATGTATAAAAAGTGACATGTTAACTTCTAGCATGATTTACTAACAGCAGTAAAAATGCTTTTAAAACATTGATTGATATAGAATCCTAATCAATTTCATGAAAAACAAAATGATTCAAATGCATTTATATAAAATTTTTCATTTATCTAAGATGTAAACTATAAGAAGTTATTTGAAATTATAGAGCAATTTAAAATTAATTTTAATAATTAACAGTGAAACTCTTTTTATGAAATTGATTTGTATGAAAATAAATTATGATCTGAAAATGGCTATCTAAAATGCTTAAAGTTTATACAATTACCAAATTCATTTGTTATATTATTTCCAAAAAGCAATGATATACATGCTTAAGGACAATATATAATTTGGTAAAGAAACTACTAAAAAATTCTAATTCAATATTCATACAACCTTTTATTGAATGTGCAGTAAAGTGTATATATTTTAAACTAAGTAGTTAATAAAAAATTTTGAGAATTTTTTTTCAAATTAGATCATCATTCTGCTTCCTTATGTCAATAATTAAATCAACATTTTTTGCTATGTAAAACAATTCAATTATCACTTTAATAAGCTATAGATTTCTTAATTATAAATATCATCAAGTCAAAAATTTATTTAATGATGTTAACTATAAATAGTGAAATTTTTGTATTTTTCTATATATCTATGTAATATGTAACAAGTTGAAGTTTTATGGATAATTTTATATATGAGAGAGAAATTAAATATTAGCAAGCAAAAACTTACACAAGGATAACTAATGTATTAAATATTCACTAAAATAAATATTTTCTTTGTATTTTATATTGAAATAAAAAAATAACTTATTTACTTAAAAAATTATTAAATTAAAATTTAAGTTTATAAATTTAGAATTAATTTTTCACATTGAAAATAATAAAATTTAATATAATTTTATTCTGCAATAGAATTAATAAAAATATATATTTAACATAAACTTATATTCTAGTATGTAATGTTTATTTTATAAATTAACCAATAATTTTTATATTATTTAAGATTCTTCATAGTTAACAGTATAACTTCTGTTTAGTTTTGTTAACTAATAAAATCTATCATAAAAATGTATATTTGAATCATATAATCAATGAGAAAGTTAGAATTAATATTAGAATATGTAGACATTAATTCTAACTCTATATTGATAACTGTATATCAGCATAATTAAATAAAGCTTCAACTTGTTTACAAGCTGTTTTTGCAGAACTGCTGACATATACTAATCCTGTAGATCCTGTTTCTGTTGCAATTGCTTTTGCTTTTTCTTGACAAATTTTAATACAGTTTTCTCCACTGTACTCCAATGAGAATACTGGTCCTAAAATACAATACATATATAAAAATTAATAAATCATATTTTTAAGTGCTTTTTATATTTTATAAATATGTATTTTATATGTATTCATTTTTAATATTAAATATGAATTATAAAGCTCAATTTAAGTGCAGCATATGCAGCTGACATTGTGTTGTTAGTGGCTTAAACATTTACAACAGTGGTTTTCAATAAAGGTGCTGCAATGATATTCAGGAATGCCATGAAATAGCATTGAGCAATACAATAACACTGCAATGATAACATGTATTACAAAATGATTTATTTTTATTACTTTTCATCACTTGATTTCAATTTGAGACAAACCATTCTTATTAAAACATAACTCCAATAATACACATTTTTTTCCTATTGCATTAATTGTATAGTAAATTATGTAAAAACTGTTGTTGTTAAATATGGTTAAATTCAATTAGGTATAAAAATAGCTACAATATAAACTTTATATATTTGTAACTTTTAATCCAAAATGGTTGTGGCTGTCTGTTTTATCTAAATTTTCAGTTATCTCAAGTAGCATCAGTCCACATTACCTTGGATAATTAGAGTTCTACTTACATAAATTATTTACTTAAGGCTAACTAAATCTATATATATAAAAATGAATGTATGCTGTCTGTCTGTCTCTATGTCCTTCATGCATTACCACACCATTTATCCGATTGCCATGAAACTTTGGGAAGTTGTTTAATATACTCTCATGAAGGTTTCTGGCATAGTACATTTATCCTACGATAGATGGCATGCGTTTATATGAACATATCACTGTGTGTTCGATCGATTTTAAATTGTGAAGACCATTTCCCCCCTGCAAAAAATATTTCTATATATGCATTTGTGAACTGTTATTTACGATATTTGTAATAATTTTTGTTTAATCACTTTATTTCAATTTTGTTTTGCTAATTATGTATTCGCTTGAACTTCGTTAAAACCTTAACTGTACCCCAAACAACTACCCGTGCTTCTCGCATGGACAACTGTATGTGGCCAGCTCATGCGTCGGAAAACCTTCTGATATATTTGTATACGCAACAGATGGAAAAACAAAAAATATCGTGTATCCACAAGCATTCCAATAAATAAATAGAATTGAAACAACACTTTGAAATGTTTTCCCGATGAAAATGAATAATAATAATAATAAATTTCAATAAAAATGATAAAATGTAAATTGAATTTTATCATAACGAGTTTGCTTGAATTTCCTTTCTTCTGAGATCGCAGCAATGCACGANTACCGATCTAGGTATCCCCCTTTTTCAAATTTTAATATTGACTCAAAATAATTTAAAAAGACAAATTACAATAAAACGGTTTATTATCCAACTATCAGAAATTTCACAACATGCCAAGGAAGAGAGGAAGGAGCAATTAAATAATTAAAATTATAAAGTATTAAAAAATATATATATATATAAATGGGGAATATCACACTTCTGACAATCGCTGCAACTGTGTGGGCTAAATTTGGAGAATCTCGCATGGACAACTGTATGTGGCCAGCTCATGCGTCGGAAAACCTTCTGATATATTTGTATACGCAACAGATGGAAAAACAAAAAATATCGTGTATCCACAAGCATTCCAATAAATAAATAGAATTGAAACAACACTTTGAAATGTTTTCCCGATGAAAATGAATAATAATAATAATAAATTTCAATAAAAATGATAAAATGTAAATTGAATTTTATCATAACGAGTTTGCTTGAATTTCCTTTCTTCTGAGATCGCAGCAATGCACGACGGGTAAGCTAGTATATAATAAAATACAATATTACTTAATTTATAAATTATATTTGTATGAAACTACAAAAGAATGAAAACAATTTTTAGTAGTTTTGTACAAATTTTAAAATAAAATTTGACCTGTAGATATTGCAACACCATGAAGGAATGCATGTAGCCACATGCAAATTGCAGGACCAGTAGAGATGAGAGATATGCAAATGATTAAGTTTGCATACACATCAGGTCAGGTGGTACCCAGTTTTGGGCTATAAAGACCCACAGCCAGCTTGGGACACAAATGCTAGCAGTGATGGTTCAATGCAGCCAAACTTTTGAAGAAGTGTAAAATAGCCTCAGAAATGATGGTAAGCTGAATACCAACAAGATCACATCCTGGAGCTGAATGATCTTGGTTTTTCAATATGTCTGTGCTGTTCCCACGTGTGTTGTGCACAAAGTGAATACCATCCAGGGATGTGTGGTGGATGCAGGAACATCTGCAAACATGCCAAAGAGGGAGTGGATTGCACTAGAACATGACAGATTGCATAAATTGGAAAATTTGCCAAATGATCTGTTGGGACCTGTTCACCATGGCATGTGACATCTGAAACCACTTGTCACTGTCAACAGGTCATCTGTGTCCACCCAAACCATTCACAACAGGTTGCATGAAGTCTGGCTGCATGCATAGCAACCAGCAATAGGGGCACCATTAACTATTTGATACAGAGCTGTATGCCTGGCATGGTATTGTCATCATTGTAATTGAATCACTGAATGGTATTGAATATTGTTTACAGATGAATCCTGCTTATGTCTGTGGAGGTGTGTAGCAGTATCCAAGGAAATGCCCTTTTTGCTGAGTATCACACTGACCCCATACTGAGCATCATGTTCAATCAGCAGAAAGCCCTGGTGCACATTTCTGGTACTCTAACAGTGAACCAGTATGTCACACGAATTGTGGAGCCCATGGTTCAGCTACTAGTGCAGGCTGCACCTGACATAGTGTTCCAGCAGGATAATGCCCGACTACATGTCACATGGTGAGCTCTCACCATTGTGAATGGAATTCACATCCTTCCCTGGCTGGCAGCCTCATTCCCATTGAACACCTATGGGACCTCATCCAATATGAGGTGCATCAGAGACCACTGCCACATACTATAGATGATATTTGCACTGCAATGAACACAGCTTGGCAAGGGATACCTCAGGCAACAATTAATCCCTCATTTATAGTATGCCTTGCTGTATAGCAACCTGAATAGCTGCCTGTGGGGGCCATATTTGTTACTAAATAAATAGGTGTCCGTTGCATATCTTTGTTTTTGCTTTTAATCATTTGCATATCTCTGTCACATCTAATGGTCCTGCAATGTGCATGTGCTATTCCTTTGTAATGCTGCAATTTCACTTTTGAGGAGTATTATCCACTTGTCGAAAAGGAACAAACTGTATTATTATTTAAAATTTAACAAAGATATATCTTTAATTATAACATATTATAAATTGTAAAATATTGAAACTTACCCCTTATTACAACACCATTGTAAGAGTCTGTTCCAAATATCCTTTCAGCTTGACTTTCGTCTAATTTAATCTCTTTTGTTCTGATTAACACATTCTAGGAAAAATATGTATTGTTGATTTTAAATTGATACTTTATCTTGTAGTATTTTCAATTACAAAATTATATAACATTTATATTTCACTTTTTTCATAGTAGTTTTATATACAGTGGTACCTCAGGATACGAACGCCCCAGCATACAAAATTTTCAGGATACGACATGAAATTCGAACATATTTTTGCTCCACGATACGAACAAAAACTCATCATACGACATTACATTAGTTCGCAGCGCCATTTTTTATTCACTTCTGTTCATCGGTCTCGGTCCGCGCATTTGCTTCGTCATGGATGGATCTCGCTCGATAAAGGAAATCTCGAGATATTATTGAAAATGACTGATTTTATTAAAAAGAAACATCCCGAAAAGGTTCACATTGGCCGTATTGCCACTCGGAGTAATGAATTTGCCTAAGTCATTTTAGAAACAGTTTAAAAAGTAGGCAAAGCCAAACCTTTTCGGATAGATATTTTACCAAGTGATCTCTATCCAGTGAAAGTGCTGGTGAAAGTGAAGGAAAGAAAGCAAAAAAGCAGTGAATAAAAAATTTAAAAAAAAAATATGAAACAGAAAAGATTAAAAAATTAGTGTTAACTTACATAATATAATGTAACAACAACTTAAGTTTTAGTGTCATTTCCCTTCTCCTTCTCTTCCACGCACCAGTTTACACCTCCACCGTCGTCTATCCTCAAAGGTAAAGTGCAAATAAAACTACATTTTTTTTTTCAATTATTATTCTATTATGGTTATTTATACATTTACAACTACAAAATGCATTTTTCAGTGTTTTCCTTACTATAGTTATTTTTTTTTAAATATACAACTTAGCTTTAATTTGAGTGTGTTTTTCGTGTTGGAATGAATTATTTGGTTTTATGTATAATCGTATGGGGAAAAATGATTCACCTTACGACATTTTCATGATACGATCTCAGTTTCGGAACGGATTCATTTTGTATCCTGAGGTACCACTATATTGCCAATTAATAACTTTGATTTACTTTTCTTATGAAATAATTAAAATAATATTTATTTAATTTTCTATATTTACAGAAACAAAAATATATGAAAAACAAACTTACCGATGTTTTATTTAATTCTCTTATATATGAAAGTGCTCGTTTCTGCGCTTGTCCATCAGGAAAGAATACTACTAGACAATTCTATAAAAAGCAAAATTTTTAATAATTATATTCAATAAACATATTTTAACAATTTTAAATTAATTAATATTTGGTTATTAAGTATAAAAATACCAAATTATTATGTTAATTAATAATTAAAAAAAACCATATTTAAAAAATGATTTATTTAAACAATATAATTGATTTGAAAAATTTTTTCTATCAATTTTCTAATGAATAAATGCCATGTTTTCTTTAAATTTCTAGTTTTAAAAAATGAATTCATTGATGACAATTCTAGAAAGTAAAAATGGTTGCATCATACTGATGTTTATGAAGTTTCTTTATTTGTTTTTGAAATGTATGCAACCAAGCATTATCATGAAGACAGGTGCATGCTGACATACAAATTCCAGATGTTGGATTTTCAACTTTTCATGAATATGTTCAATCCATTAACAGTATCTTTTTATGTTAATGATAAGGACATATTAAAAAGATTAATGAATCAAACCATTTATACAGGGGCAGATCTAGGTTTTTTGGGCCTAGGGCTTATTGAAATCCAATGAAGCTCCATTTACAATAAAACAAATAATACTATAAATTAACATTATTATTATTTATTAATATTAACTATGTTTTACTATACGTTAAGTGCTCATTGTTAATGAAAAAGTATTAAAAATTTATGATGATAATTCAATTTTTGTGTGCCCTTGACACTTGGGAGCCCAGGGCTTAAGCCCTATTAGTTCTTGTGTAGATCCGTCCCTGCATTTATATTCTGTCATACTGACAACATTATTTTTA
The DNA here is from genome assembly GCF_000671375.1 of Centruroides sculpturatus. Taxonomy (NCBI): domain Eukaryota; kingdom Metazoa; phylum Arthropoda; class Arachnida; order Scorpiones; family Buthidae; genus Centruroides; species Centruroides sculpturatus. The sequence continues at coordinate 59,050 of NW_019384425.1, read as the reverse complement.
ATGATGAAGAAAAAGTTTGAGAATGTGGCTTGAAGTTGCATTTTCATTGAACTACTGAACAGATTATTTGTGACTGCTGTACTGTATCCATGTTTTTATTTTTTTCACAAACAATTTTATACATAAATAAAAACATAACATAAAGTCTTCATACAAAGTTTGAAATTAAAAACTTTACAGAAATAAACTTGCCAACATTTTATTTTTGCAAAAACCTGACCATTTCATATGAATCAATTTAATAGATGTTAATGATCAAAGTTCAGGATATTATGTCATGAAATACAATAACATCATTTATCATGTTATAACAGTTATGTAAAATTTTCTATTGAATTAGAATGGAAGAATTGCACATTTTTCTGGAATTCAACTGAATAATTTAATTTGTTCAACACTATAAACTATTCAACACTATAAAATTCAATTATTTATATTCCCCACTTAAGTTCTAAAAATTAATACAATTTCATAAGTAATCAAATTTTATATAAATTTTTCCTTATGAGGGACTTAAAACTGAAATATTTTATAATGTACAATCAGACATTTCAACTGATGTATTGATTTTATCTTTCTGTTTGATGTGATTGACTTAAATAGGAGTTACTTCAATAGTTTCCAATATGGATTAGTTTAAAATTATTTAAGATACTACAATTAATTAAAATATAATAGGAATTATCATAGATGCCAACACACTAATAACTTAATACTCATACAATGAATATTGAGAATATTGAAATGAAAATTTAATTGGATTTCATTGCTAAAATTTTATAGAACTGAATTGAAACCAATGACTCATATGCAAAAACAAATACTGAATCTTGCCTATAAATTATACATTATAGTTTAGAAAAATTATATTGTCTTAGTATAATTTATCATATTTTTTACATAAGTCCTAGATTTACAAATGAGAATGATCCAATTTTACTTAATTATAATTCTAATTTGATTATTATTTCTTGTGATAATGTGCATTAAACATATATCAAGTTTAATTAAAATGCCTCAATGTCCTTTTTTTTTCCTTATTAATATGTAAAGTTTAATCAATTTTACAAAGTAGATTTCTATCAAAGACATTATATTAATAAATCAAAAATGTAATTAAAATTTAAGAAATTATTAATCTTATATTAATATACCTCATCAGTTATTTTACACTCTCCTATATTATTTGTTTGTGGTACTACACTCAGATGTGGAGCCATGCTAATTTGAACACTTGAAAGTTCCTCTGATGATGGGAGGGGAAAAAATTCTTCTATTTTTCTGTTCTGAATTAAATATAATAAAACATTATAAATAACCATGTATAAATACTACATGAAGAAAATTTTTAGATCAATAATTATTTAAATTATATTAAGTTCAATATATATATTTATGTATAAAATCAATTTAAAAAACCCAGCAATGAGTTGCTGAACTTTCTTATGGCAACATTAAAATTTTGGTGATGTCCTCTGTTATGGTATTTTATTAAAAAACTTTTTATATTTTTAATTATTATAAAATGGCAAAAAGTTTAATTTTGAGGGTATAGATGAATTTTAGAAGAAATTGTAAATGCTAATAATGAGTAAAATTATCATTAAGTCTGACCCTACTTGAGATACGATACGACCTCCGTTATCTCCCCATTCCTTCAACCTTTAACCACCATAATTTAATAGCATCAATCCCCCTAATACACAAACCTCCCTGCAAAATTTCAGAAATTTTCAACAAAAAGCAAAGGAATTATTAAGCTTCAAAGAGGGTGAACAAAATTGTGCCTCCATACACACACAAACATACATACATACAGAAAGCACCCCCAAATTTTTTTTGCATTTCTTGACATTTCAAGGTCCTGAGTTCAAAAATGTAAAAATCTTGGGAGGTGATTTTTTGACCAATTGCCATACTTTCCCTCTTCTATATATAACAGAACTGGGAAAGTAAAATTAAGTTATCTGCAAAATTTAAATTTTAATACAAATAATTTATAGTAATTCAGGACAAGAATAAATATAAAATAACAGATAATATAACAAAAATTCACTATACCTTTAAAATGCAGTCTAGTTTACATCTGTCTAGACAGATGTAAACTAGACTGCATTTTAAAGGTATAGTGAATTTTTGTTAAATAGTAATGCAGTTAGAGATAGAATGAATAGAATAACAGATAATATATATTCATAATTATAACATATAATATATAACAGATAATATACAAATAATATTCATAAACTGAAATAATTTAAATTCTTACCTTTGGTAAAAGATTCCAATTTTCTTCTACTTCAGTAGGAGTAAAGTCATGTATATTATTCCAATTATTGTTGAATGTACTAAGGGAAGCTTTTTTGAATTGCTCTGCATAAAGTAAAACCAAAATTTTAAAATATGTTATAATTCAGTTAGATTTTTTGATGTGGAAATGTTTATTATAAATTTAGAAGAGAAAGACAAAGTCAATCATACAAGAAGAATTAATATTTTTATCAGAATTCTGAGAGTTCAGAGTTTCAAATATTTTAATGTTTGCACAAACTCATCAAATTTCCAATAATATTTTTCATTTCCACAATGTGGAACATTTTCTTAAACTTATTTAAAACCCAATGATGGCCTATAGCAGAGATGAGCAACCTGTGGTCCACATCACACAAAATATTAATAAATATATCAATTCTCCAATTTAAGAAAGTATGTAGCAAAAATTCTATCATTCTTTTCTACAACTTAGTGAGTGAAAATTTTGTAAAAAGTAAAATAAGAAATCAGCTAACAGACACTTCAAAACCAATTAAAACTAGCAGTGACTAATATTTCACCAAGTACTTTGGTTGGTTGCTCGGTTGGTTTGTTAAGGATTTTGGAACAAGAGCTATTTAGGCTAAGCTGTGCCATGTCAAGAGATAAACTATAAATAAAATTCTATGAAATATTATATACAAACTCAATAACAATAATAAAAACAACAAACAAATAAAGGAAGCAACAACAAAGTATTTACAAATAGAATAATCAGATCTCTTTGTACATATTAGTGATTTTCAGAAAGTCCAATAGTATGTCAAGATTTGGTCTCTGGACCAGAATTCCCGACAAATTTGTATTTTTAAAATGCTGATGATGACTCATTTCAAATACAGAGCAACTGCACAGTGTATGTTTAACACTTAAAGTACAATTGCAGTGCTGGCATACCGGTTGGTCTTTGCCCTTCAAAATGTATTGACAAGTCAGATGTCCGATTCTCAAATGAGTAAGAATGACCACTGATCTCCTGTCATAAACCTCATTAGGTGTCCAGTTCTCTATCAAAGGCTTGATCTTATACAGTTTATTGTGGACTTGTTCATTCCACATGTTCTGCCATATCTCTGCCAGTCATTTTTTAATGACCAACTTCAGATTTATTCTTTCTATTTGATCTAATTATAGATCAAATAAAAAGAATTATGATTCTATCCAAATTTAAAATTGGAATTTCTATTCTAAATAAAAATTTCAAAAATATAGAAATATGCAGATCATATCCTGGTTTTTAAATTCTTAAATTTATAATCACAACATACTACTATCTTCAGCAAAATAAATATATAGAAAAATGATAACTTGACTATTTATATTATAAATTTTATCTAGTCTAAAAGTGCTTTTAGCCAATAACAGAATGTACTGTACTAATTAATACATACTGCTAATCTTTAATATCAAACCTTGAATATTTGCAAAAATCATAACTTGTAAAATTATTTTGAAAGAAATAAAATAGTACTATCTCCATAATATTACAACAAATTTTTTAATAATTTGTAACGTTTGAAAAAAAAACTGATTGAAAGTGACTTTTAAATAAAATACTAGATCTAAATTTTCATTATGAGAAAAATAAGCAGTCTTCAATGTCTACTGCATTTAAATTTGAATCTGAATTGTTGTTATTCCATTTCTGTTCCATTTGACTGATGAAGATTATATGACAATTATTAAAAGTATTTGAGATTAAAATGTAGTTGTTTGAGTCAATTCTGTTAACATTGAAGTGTGAAAAGACAGCTTGAAAATATTTATTTTAACTCAAAATACAATAACTTTAATTGAAACTACAATTACAATAAGTAAAATTTTTTAAACATTTTTTAACTTGAATGTTTTCAAACATGCAGATTATAACAACAATATCAAGAAGGCAATAAGCATATTATTATTATCTAACTATATTATTATCAATTTTTATCTGGTATTTTGAATTGAAAAAAAATTAAGTGTAATTTAAAATATGCCATTACAAAATTATTATTGTTTATCTTTTGAAATAAAATATATCTTACCATCTAATTCTTTATAATGAAAACAGAAACAACCAAATCGCATTTCTGTACACGATTCAATTATTGGCTGTGTAGAGCAACAGAGAAATACATCAAGATCTTTACAATCTCTAGCACGGAATTGCTGGCAAGCAATAACAAATCTACATTCATGACAGTCCCTCAGAAATACACTATAAATAAAACATTTCCACATATGAATTTAATAAAAATATAATTATTATAATATAAGCATATTTTAATATTATTTTTAATGTCATGCATTATGTCAGCATTACATTATACAGGACAGAACAGAAACATCTCAACAGTTTTCAAAATAAAATAAAGAAGCATTACTTTGTACTAATGAACTTTTAATGGTGTACTTATAATGTATTGATATAAAGAAAGAAGATTTATCTTGAATAGAAAATCAGTAGCTCTTACAACTGTTACATTTACTTAAAAATTATCTTTTATATGGTCTCCACTACACCACACACATTGCTGGAATTGATTTCAGAATCTAAACATTACTTGCCATAGTATATCCTGTGGTCTGTTTTCAATTTCTTGTGTTATGGATTAATTGAGATCCTTCAATGTGAATGGGTTTAAAGTGTACACATCATTTAACTAACATTGTAGCAAAAAGTCTGGAGAGATGTCACAAGAATAAAATGGGCAATTCAAATCTTTAAATCATGAAATGATGTGCTCATCAAACAAGTTACAGACAGCAACCATACTCACATATGCTGTAGTCCTGTCTTACTGGAACCGTAAGTTCTCTTGATTAGATATAGCATTGATCTTTGGGCAAAGAAGTTGTTTATCATGTCTGTATAGCAATCAGCCTTGCTGTCATATATTCCTATTGTGATTTTCAAAGAAATAAGAACTAATTTTGCAGGATGATGAGAAAGTATACCAAACTGTTAACCTCAAACTATGCAAAACTGCTGATGTAAATCAGAGATTCATAACTGCTAAATAGCAGAAATTCTGCTTTTTAACTGCATAATCAAGATGAAAATAATCATCATCAGAATAAACTGTGAGGTTCCTAAAGTCAAATTGAAATTTTGATTAAGTATAAAAATTCCTAAGATGAGAAATTTTGGAGGTCAAATTGAATCAAGAGCTTATGTTGGTAATGTAGACTAGATAGAAAGGAAAACTACGAGGGTCGTTCAATAAGTCCTTAGAAAAAGATAGAAAAACAAATTATTTTAGGTAGATTTTTTTTTTATTTTTCAACATAATCTCCTTTAAGCTCTATACACTTTTCCAAGCGTTTCTCCAACTTTTTTAAGCCATCTAAAAAGTAAGATTTCGGAAGGTCCTCAAAATAGGCATTTGTTTGGGCAATGACCATCTCGTTTGACGTGAATCGTTGTCCACCAAGCCATTTTTTTAAATTTGGAAATAAAAAAAAGTCACTGGGGGCCAAATCCGGTGAATACGGTGGATGTGGTAATAATTCAAACTTTAATTCCGTGATTTTGGCCATCGAAACTGCACAGGTGTGCACCCGTGCATTGTCTTGATGGAAGAGGATCTTTTTCTTTTTCAAATGAGGACGTTTTTCCTTGATTTCTTCGCTCAACCGGTGCAATAATGATGCATAATACTCTCCAGTTATTGTTTTTCCTTTTTCCAAGTAATCGGTGTAGATGATTCCGCGTGTATCCCAAAAAACCGTGGCCATCACCTTCCCGGCCGATTTCACTGTCTTCGCCTTCTTTGGAGCCCTTTCGCCTTCAAAAACCCACTGTTTTGACTGTTCTTTGGTCTCTGGAGTATAATAGTGTATCCATGTTTCGTCCACAGTTATGTATCGACGCAGAAACTCGTCAGGATTGCGACGAAAAAGTGCCAAAATTGCCTCAGAGTCGACCACACGATTACGTTTATTCTCCACTGAGAGCAAACGCGGCACCCATCTTGCCGAGATTTTTTTCACACCCAATTTTTCGTGCAAAATTGAAAACACTGTACCTTGTGATATGCCTGTGGCCTCAACTATTTCACGCACTTTGATTCGTCGATCACTCAAAACCATATCGTGGATTTTGTCAATCATTTCGGGAGTAGTCACTTCCACTGGACGTCCCGAACGATGTTCATCTTTTGTGGATGTACGACCACGTTTGAACTCATTTACCCAATTGTAAACAGTTGCAAACACAGGAGCAGATGTGCCATGAACTTCATCCAACTCAGCTTTGATCTCTTTTGGTGTTAAGCCTTTTAAATATAAGTGTTTAATCACCGCTCGAAACTCACTTTTTTCCATTTTTCTAAATAAACAAAAGTTTCTTGCTTCAATTGACAATAAAAATTAAACCATATGATGGATATGACTGAGATTTTCACAACTGTCTAGTGAGACATCATGCTTACAAAAAACGTGCCATTTTTGAGGCTACGAGCGCCATCTATTGGATTTTCTAAGGACTTATTGAATGACCCTCGTATATATTTGTTTTAAAACAAATGAGATGTGGTGATGAACGACGGAAAGGAATGTGGATGGAGAAAGAGGGAGCTTCGTCAGGGTGCTCGTATGCAAGTGCCAGGGCGTAAACAATCAAAGAAATGGGGGGCTAATGACCAAAAGGACACCTGTTAGGTCATGTAAGCCATAGACCATTTGGGGGCGTAAATGGACACAAAACATCTGGCAAGTCAGCTAAGACAAATGTCCGAGAAAGACTATAATGGAGTAAATTACCAGTGCAGACTTCAAAGCTCCATCAACACCTCTCAAATCTTTCCTGTGACCCGAATTGGTCTCGATTTTGCCTGGAGACAGAAGAATGACCAATTGGGGTGAGGGAGAAGGGACACAGGACCAATCAAAAGAGTGAAATTCGAGGGGAAATCACACAAAATCTCTGAATCACAAGGTCGAAGAGAGTTCTCCTCCAGCCAAGTGTGCTCGTAAGTGACCCAGGAATCCAGTCCATCCTTTTGCATCATGCAACGAAGTCTCCACACTTGTTCTACGAATCCACATCTACTAGTGCCTCAGGGCCACCTCAAGTGTCACACCTTGTTTACCATCCGATGCCTGGAACTTCCCCAACACAAGTCGATCTAGATCACATTGCAATTCTGATAGTATGCAAGTTAATTTTTTTTATGTTAAAATAAACAGTTCTAGTAAGACACTTGTCATCTTTGCCTCTACACCACCACCCACATATAATCAGATCCTAGGCTTTTCCTGATTTGCAATTAACTTATTGCCCCTAAAAGTCAGCATCTTACAAAACCAAATTGACCAATATTTTAGAGTTGTTTTGCAACAGATTTAGCAAGGCTGTACAGCTTTCAACTCTGTTGTTTATGCCCATTGTTAGTGATTGTAAGATCTAAATTTTGTAGGAATGGAAATGTAACTCTGCACAATGAAAACACTTCTTGACAGTTCTGTCACAACATGCTTCCTAATGGATCTCCTTGGACTTTGAGTGAATGCATTTAGCAGTATTTTCCTTTGTATGAATAGCTCTACATCAACCTAGTGGGTTTGTGTCAACAGTAGAAACAGAACCTTCATCTTAAAACTTAAAACTATTCTTATAAGAGTATCTAAGGTCATCTTATCAATTGAACTATCTATGAAATTCTTGCTGAGTAGTCATTGCAGACTTCATTAGATTAAATAACTCAGTAACAGTTGAATTATTTAATATAATACAGAATGTATTAGATTAAGTCATGCAATAGCAACACAGTCATGTATAGATCAATGCACCATGGCAAACTAAACTCCAAGATGGAGGTTATCGTGTATTATCATGCAGGGCATGTAAACTTATAATGCCAGAAATGTCCATTTCAAAACAGTTGTTTCTGCTAAATCCCATATATAATACCATCATTTCTGAATCTATTCAAATAAATATGTAAAATTTTCTGTTTGATATCTAATTAAAAATTTCCAAAAGTTACAATAATTATTATATGTACTTAATACAATTTGATCAAAACTTTACATATATCCTTCATTATATGAAATATATCTTTATTAAAAATAGACTTAAATACAAATTTTAATATCAAATTGTATAAATAACATATTATGTTATCAAATTAAACATATTAAGTAGATTACTACTTAAAAAGTAAAAATAATTAATAATAGAGGATGTACACAAATTATTGGACAATTTTGTTACATCTTAGGTGAGTCAGAAATATCCCAGTATCATAAAATTCCTGTCTATTGTACACCATGAACGTATGTTTGGAATAGCTCTATTGCTACTGCCATCAGATGAGAAAAGTGCACATCAATGATGGGAAAAATGGCTGCCATAACTAACTGACTATAGTTAGCGTGTCCTAGAATATGCATGAAGTAACAGTGTTATGATTCAATGTTCCAGTTGCAATTAGGACATTGCAACTGGAACATCAATCCAAAGGTGATACAATTTTGCAACAGAGAATGCATCTGTCATCAAGGGAAAAGTTGTATGGGGAAGCCAAGTGTTACCAAAGAAATGGTCAACAGTGTGTGTGAAATTTTCATTTGAAACCCTAGGATATCTTGCACAATCAATGCATTTAATGTCAGTACAAAACTGCAAATATTCCTATTTGAAATAATGATAATATCATGTATTTCTTCTGTTCAATATTGGTGAAAATATGGTTTTAAAAAAATCAAAAAATTATACAGCATGTGCACAAATTATTGATGTTATTTAAATGACTTTTTAAACTATTTTATTATTATAAATTTTTGCTATTTTTATAGAAAGCTTTCAAATGTTTAATTGTCATTTAAGTCATAAATAATTAAATAATGTGTAATACTTTTAATAATGAATGCTAATGTAATAAATTAAACCACTGTTTTATATTTATAAATAAAATTTACATTGAAATTTTTTATAGATTACAGCATTCAGTATGTTAAAATGATTAGTCTTTAAGTTATAAATTTGATTAGTCCTAATTGAATTAAGATAGCATATTGCATCAACATGTTGTTTAATAATCTATATACAGTATATATATTTTCTATAAGATTTCACATTTCTGATATAAATACTTTCTGATTTATAAATATCAGAAAATACTGATAAATATATTTTTGAAAATTTTAATAATTATAGAATAATACTTTTAAAACATTAAAGTATAGCATCAATTTTTTCAAATTTATCACTTTTCAAAAATTTATCATTTATTCAGTTATTAAAAATGAAATTCAAAGAAAATTCTCAAAGAGTAAAATTTCATAATTCATTACACTGTATATGTTTTTAAATGTAAAAGAAATAAAAGAATAAAAGGAATTTCAAAAGCATTCTATATTTAAAAATGTTATAAATTTATCTAAAAAATAATTAAATTTACCTTCCTTTAGTTGGACCAATAAAAACATTGCAGTTTTTACAATCATCAACTGTTGCTGTGTTTATATGATCAAATATATAAATATTAGAATTCTGAAATTAGAAATAAAATCATTTTAAATGTGAAAATCATAAATTAATTTCATAAATAATTATTTAGTATAAAATTATAAAATGCAATCTGTTATAACATAATCTATGAAGTTTAAAGATTGTATAGTAGTTAATTAAAAAAAATAAAAACTGAACAATAAAACTTATATGTTCTTAATGAAAGATATTTGATTTTAATGATGTATAAAAATTTCAAAAAATTAAAGCAAATGCTTCTGATAATGCACACCACAGAGTTCGCAAAAAAAGTGCTTGAACAAAACTACAACCCGTTATGGGCTCAAACAACACTACTCAGATGCTGTAGCAACTGGAAACTCATCTTTATATGGGAATCTCTTCTCACAATAACCTCAGAACAATGCAACACTCCCACACTTGACCTTCCCAACATATGGGTCGCCCTATATAAACGGTTAAACAGTGATTTACATCAACTGTCACAACTTTGAATCCAATATAAGTCCTCTATATAATTAATATATTATTTGTAAAAATTTATTTTTCAATGTAGTGTTTTTGACTGATTTTATGAGGACATTAAAGAAATATATGCACTAAAAGGGGTTAGTAGTCCAAAAAATTTGGGAAACACTGATGTAGATGGTCAACTACAATTGTCTTAGAGAACAGTGTATCTATAATTCAAAAGAGTGATAATACAGGAAACAAACTTCAAATTTCTAGAAATACAATTTCCTTTTTCACCTTATAAATTAAGGTTATTACTAACAATAAACTGTAACAATTAAAGTTTATACTTATGTTTTAATTTTAAGTTTTTGTTGAAATCTAAAAATCTTTTTAGTGATATTATAATTTTCAAAATATATGAGTTTAATAAAAAAAAAAAATGAATTAATTTAATATACTGTACTTCACAGTTCTGTATTATAAACTGTTGTCCATTTACACTTCCTGGTAATTTTCCAGCAGTCTCTCCTTTTAAGTTTTCAATTGTATAATCTTTGGGATTGACTTTTTCTTTGTTATCCCTAGAAAAATTACATAAATAATACTTTAATTACATTTTATTATTTCCTTTTAACATTAAAACTGTTTATTTAAATAAAACAGAAATGTAAACACCACAATTTTACGTAAATTTGTAAACTTATTATTTAATTGAGATACTTTTTATTTGAAAGATAAATTACCATATTTTATGACATGTAAAGGCATGACTTTTGTCACAAAGAAAAAAAGCTCAAAAATTGTCCTGCAACTTATATGTGAAGTTACAGTCTCCTTTAGGCTAATGAATTTCCAAATGGCCTTCAATAAGCTATAAGTAATCTCTAACAGAATAGAGAGAGAACATAAAATTCTCATAATATTATGAGAATTTTTAGCCCAATTCTTAAGTAAAAATGTTATTGTTAAATTATTGGGTTTCAATTTTAATACTGAAGACCTATAAATTCTGACTAGCATCCATTTACTGTCTGTCTCTTTCCTTAATCTCGAGAATGGAGTTAGATAGATAAAAGTTGAGACCAGAAATGGAAAGCTTGAGAGCCAGAAGTCCTGATTAACTATATACAAACTTCCAGTTTGGAGTAGAAGTCATGTTATTTCAATTCAAAAATTTTCTCCAGAACAGATAAATGACTGATATGACTCTCTTGTTAACAGGAAAAGTATGATATACAGGGGGAAGACACTACTAAAATCAACAGAACTGTGCATTGCAATTCAAAAAATTGCAGTCCAGCATTGTGGTAATGTCACAATAAATAATTGTTCATTATTTTTATTATTCTTTGATATAATTAGCAGCTTTTACATGCATTCATATTGAATATTTCAAGAGTAAATTTTACTTATAAATGACTTCTTTTAAATTTCTCTTTTCCCTGACAAATAAAAGTGTGCATTCTAATTTTACTTTTTACAATCAAATTAAAGTTAAAAAAATTTGGGGAAGTGCCAAAGGATTTAAATACACTAAATACTATTTTCCTAAATACTCTGTGCTGAAATGGGAATACTTCTTATATGGCCATGTGTCCTATATGCTGTAAAATACAGTACTAAAAATCTTTTTTCCCCCCCCTTTCAAAATTTACAAAGAAAATCAATGTTATATTAATTGCAAAAAATTTCAAAACACAATGATTTAAAACGATCCCATGATCATTAAACTATTGTAAACAAAACAAATTCAAATTATAAAGTTCTCAGCTTTCTATATTTTTTGTAATGTGAATTAAATAATGCAATAATCAATATTCAGATATTTTTGTAGCTACTTATTTAAACTGTTGAGGAAAAATAATGAATAAAAACAGAATTTTTTAAAATAAAAATTTAAAAATCTAATAATTAGAATTGCACATTAAACAAAATTTAGGTAACAGCATTCATTTGAATAACTTTATCTTGAAATCTGTATTGATTGTCTCATTTATTTTTATTTTTGATCTCTAAGATTAATTATTTAAATTTAAATTGTCATATTTAATGGTTACTTCATTTTAAAAAAATTGATAACTGTCAATTTTTCAGTATATACTTAAAAAGATAGAACACTAATTCTTCAGTTCTAAGATGTGCTATGATTTTCAAATCAAATTTTAATATTTTTCTATGAAAGAGAAAATTTTAAAATAATAAATTTTATTAATGTTTGGGAGCTTTATTCCATGCTCTTCTGTGTACAGAAGAACATTTCATTTTAATGCTTTATCATAATGTTGTCATAAAGACATTTTAAATGTTCAATTGATTTGCCCTGATGTGACCTTTAAGTAGTAGAAGTAAAAGCATCTATTATTGGTGCATGTCTATTATATATATCTATCTATCTATCTATCTATCATCTATTACTGGTGCATAATGCACCAAGTAATCTACTCATAAAGAGTGCTGATTTTTATTTTGTTTCTAATACAATAATCAGCATTTATTTGTTCAAAATAGAGGTGTGTAAAGATACACCTTTATTTTGGAAAAATAGAAATGTTTAAAAATGTGCATCTTAGAATGAAGGAAATATGATAAAAATTTAATTTGAAGAAATATAACAAAATCAAAATTACTTTCCATTTTAAAAATATAATCAGTTCAATTTGACATATACATATTTAAAACATTATATTAAATATTGTTTTAGCTCTTCATATTCAAATAAACTAATAATTTTGGACACTAATATAAACTTAAACATATATCAGAAAACAAGCATAAAGTTTAAATTACTGTAAATGATAAAAGCAACTGATCTAAATATAAAAGTCATAATTATGTTTCAAATCCAATCATTATTAATTTGGACGTAACATAATAATAGATCTCTAATAAATTCAAGATAATTTGACTAGGATAAAATGCCATGAACATAAAATATTACATTACTACTACTATAACTTAGATTTGGTAAATGTTTTTCATATCAAGCCATTAAAATTTTAATAAAAAATAAATTTAAAAATTTATTAGTTTTTTACACTTTTATAAGATAAAATATTAGGTTGATGGTTTAAAGCAAAGCAAGGCAGGACAATTTGTCAAGGAAAAGTATGCCTCCCAGGAGGGCTTTCTACAGGAAATTGGCCCGTATTTATGTGTTATATAATTGAAGAAAACCAAACAACTTCACAAACCCACAACCTACTACCAGTATTCAGTGATTTTATCTATTTGGCCAGTGGTGGGTGCACACAAAATATCAACAAACAGCACATTAAAACGAAATAATTTAAAATTATTATTTAAAAGAAATAAAATAATCGATAGGTCTAATCAACTAATTTTTAAAAATATATAGTCGACCCCCTATAACACTGTTGATAATTCTGTTTTATATGAATTCCATGTTGTACGAATCACTTAGATTTTACAAATATGTGTGTCGGGCTGTGAACGACTCACGTATTTGTAAAATCTAAGTGATTCATACAACATGGAATTCATATAAAACAGAATTATCAACAGTGTTATAGGGGGGTCGACTGTATTTATTTTCTTCATTCTTTCAGATACAAAAAGTGTCTTTTCCTGTTACAAGGAGAGACAAAAAATTTACAAAAAGAAATGAAATAAACATTTTTATAAGGAATTGATAAGGCTTGTAAAAAATAATCATACACTTCATACAAATTAACTTTTAGTCATGTTAGTTAGACAAACAATTTCTATAAATTCTTACTTGAAAAAAAATCTATGAAATATCTACATTAATCTAAATACATTAATCATTATCACATGGAAAGTAATTTATTACATTCATTCAGGGAGCAATAATTTCTGAAAATACTAAACCAAACTATTGCCATAACTAATCAGGCTATTTTTTGCTACTATGAATAATTATAATAATTTAATATTTATTAAATAATTTTTAGAACAGTCTGGAAGAAAAGAATCGGCCTGAAGCAGAATTAGAACCACGTCTGCTTACCATATGGTGCGCTGCAAATTATGACAATAGTTTGGTTTAGTATCAATACATTTGGGCTTTGGGATGCTTATATATATAATTTCTGAAAAGTTAGAATCTATAATTATTTAAATTTTTTGAAAAAGTAATATAGTGATTGTTTAGCAAATATGGAAAATTTGTTTAACTAATTTCTTCATACAGATTCTTTTATTCATCTTAGTAATAAAATATCATAGATAGAATTTCTAATATATGATGATGATGATGAGCAAAAACAGGATTAACCAAATCTTCTTGATCTTTTAATGTAGAGCAAAAAAAAAAAATGCACTAAGATTGTAATCAATGCATTCTATTTACATTCAAAATTTTGACATCATTCAATTCTATTAATATATTCACAACCAAGGATCAAGAGTCAGAGTTAGAAGTTAACAAATTACCATTCACTTTACTTTTAGTATGTGAATGCTTATTAATTAACTTCTAATATAACTCTTGATCCTTGGCTATGAATACAAGCATAAATGTTTTCTGATAATCATTAGATGATTTTGTTTCCACAGTACCTATTGAACTATATACTTATCATCTTAATTACTTAATTATTAATATACAGTGGGTGATTGGTTAACGAACAAATCGGATAACAAACACTTTCGCGAAAGATTTTTATGATCGGATAACAAACACTTCACTGAACAAACACAAGAAGCAACATAAAATAATGAGTACCAATTGGTCTACTCCAGTGATTTTCAAACTTTTTCAATCCACCGCCCCCTTTGTTCCATAAAGTTATACCCAACGCTCCCTAACCCATTTTCCCTTGTGAGAGGAAGGATTGGAAATATTTTTAGGAAAAGTTTTCTACGAATCTCACACTTTGTGCCCTTACCGTACATTGTTCTCGACATCTGGAAACCATTAAACGCAATGTTTCCTCTTATCAGTTTAACAGAGGAAAAGGAACAGCTTTCAGTAACCCCAATTTTGCCTTTGGTCACCATTCAATACCCTGCCTCCAGCGCCTTCCTAGATTTACTCATCGCCCACAAGGGGGCATTATTGCCCACTTTGAGAAATGCTAGTCTACTCTTATCTTCGGGCAATAATTCAAAACTTTTCGGTGCGCGGGAGATGTCGACATCGACGTTCAACCCAGTATATACTGATCAGATAGTATTCCCCCAAACTTTGAAACTCTCCCTTGTAATTCCAGCCTTTTATATTTCTGATAGAAACAATTCTTTTACGTTTTCTTCTGAAAAAGTGGATTTATGCCGATACCTGCTATTAAAGATTTTTTGAAGAAGTGGGAGGATGTCAGAACAATGGTCTTAAAATGGAATCCAAACCAGGTTGAGGTTAATAGCTTAGGGATCTCTACAATTACAATGCGATTAATTACTTCTGAAAAATCATGAAGAAGACAAAAAAGCAATCGACATTGGACAGATTCTTTAATCCCCACAAACGGAAAAAACATGACTAATAAAAATGCAAGACCAAGTACAGTACATATGTATTTTTATTATTACATATGAATACACATAGTAAGAAAGTATATATTTTTTATTTTTTGGGAGTCTCCAGAACAAATTAATCAAATTCCCATAGAAACCTATGATAAATCAATAATCAGTTAATGAACAATTCAGATAGCAAACAAAGTCTTGGAACAGAATATGTTAGTTAACCGATCACCCACTGTACATGAAATTAATTAATTATAATAATTTATCAAAATAATTTATATATGTATACCAATAAAATTTTAGAAAGATAAATAAAAAACAAAAAATTTTTTAATGAAATATTTATTTATTTCAAATAACATAATGATAATTTCAACATCTTTGATATTAAATATAGCTAACAAAACTGCTTCAAAATTATATGAATATATAATCAGAAAGGAGAATTATATACCATATTTACTTGCGTATAAGATGAGGTTTTTATTTGTTTCTCACTGCTTCAAAAACCTAGGTCGTCCTATACGTGTGAGCAAAAGATTCTTTGCATTTTTGCAATAATTTTTGTGAACCATGTAGTCACATTTTTTACCGAATGCTCACCCTCTGGTGTTTAAAAACAAAACTATTTTATCTGGATCATTTGAATCATTCTTGTGTATTGTCAGGAATAAAGATGAATAGCAATAGGAAAGGCAAAGCTTTTGAATTGAATTCCGAATTGGAATTTCATTCCAAAATCACATGGGAGCCCAATATAAGTTTTAATCCATTCCCATGTGAAAACAGATGATTCTTCGGAAATCAGAATTTGGAGAGACTCATAAGTGTCGATTCGACAGAGAGTGGATTCAACTGTTAAAAATTGGCAAAAAAAGTTCCGAATTGTCCAGCTTTACATGAACAAATTTTGTTGTTGATTTTACAAGATTTTTCCTTAAAGTTTAAAATGCCAGTAATTTTGTAGGACAATGTGTGCATTTACATGCATTTGATAATATTTTATTTGTGATTAAACAAAATAAAATTAAAATTGTATTAATATATCTAATTTTAGGTATTTTCTTAGCACAATGTTGCTGTTGAGAACAAATCACACAGGAACACTTTCAGAGGAAAAAGGTTGTTTTATTGATTTGGACGAATATGCATTTCGGGCTTAATGCCCCTCTTCAGTTCTATTATTACATATTTATCAGTAAATTGATTACAGGTTTACAAATTTACAGAATGCATTGAAAAAATTAGGATATGCATACAATGATTTATATCAGGGCTTCTTAAACTATAGGTCGCAACCCCATTTGGGGTCGCGAGATTTTAATACAAAATATTGAAAATAATTTGTGAGAGTTTGAAAATAGCACGCTTTGTGTCAGGTTTCGTGAGTTGCGCTTTGTGTCACATCTGGTGCAGCAAGACAATGACACTGTAGTGTGAACTAGTATAGTGTTATCGCTTTTCAGTGTATTCAGTTGTCTCTGTTCCATTGTAACACAAGAGTGAACTGTGGTAGGACACCATTATTGTTTTTGCAAATTTGTATATATCAATATATATCTTTAATTTAGATTTTTTTGGGGGGCGCGAAAAAATTCACAATCATAAATGGGGTTGCGAATATAAAAAGTTTAAGAAGCCCTGATTTATATAATAAAACTTAATTACCTGAGATAGTGACAGTTAACGTCATGTTAACTACAGGTAACCCCCATATAACACGGCACTTCTATAACACAGATTTACTCTGACACGGTTCGAGAATTGGGTAAAACCCTCGTACAACAGGAAATGTAATAAATTTTTACATACTTAAGTAATAATAGTTCACGAAAATTATTATTTTCGTGAACTATTAGTACTTAAGTATGTAAATTTTCTCTTCTCGCCTTCTGTCGATACACGTGGTCCTTCTTGAAACTTGTTTCAATGTCGCTAGATCGCGACACTTCTGCTTCTGATGTTGCAGAATGTTTTTCCCTTATTCCATACTTGCTTTATTCTTCATAAGTGCTTAGCACCATATGGGGAAATTTATAAAGATCTTTTAACTAGAAGCAAGCAATCTAAAATTACATACATTTTGCAAAAGGTAAAGCATGGATCTGAAGATAATGCAGAAAAATGCTCAGAGGATAAGGATAACTTGCCAAAAAGAAAACGCTCTCGGTTAATTAATAGTGTTTTTAGTGATGACAAAGAAAACATTGTTTAATTTATATTAATATGTATCACTTAAAAAATTTTAATGAAGATATTTATCTTAATTATGAAAATATACTAGCATGTTTTTTAATTTTTGGAACCTAACCCTGCTTTTCGTATTAGTTCTTTGTTTTGCATAACACGGCAATTTTTTGGAACGTAACTACCATGTTATACGGGGGTTACCTGTATTTAAACTAATCTTTAACTGTCTACTCAGACATAGCTTATTAGTAGGACGTTACATTGATGTTTAATAATTAATTAATTATTTATTTAACTATGTTTTGAAGCTTTTTAACATATTTGAAGAAAGAAAAAATTTTTTCTTACATGAATATAACTTTAATGGTTATCATTCATTAACTGTAATGATAGATTTTCTTTCAGAAAATAGGCAGATTCCAGTTACATCATAAACACGAAAGTTTACACTATTAGGGGTGATACCAAAAAATCAATTCAAGTTTTATTTAACCAAATGCTCCTGTCCATAATTACTTTTCACTCAGAACCAGGACCAAAAATAGCTTATAATGGAGCCTGGGAGTAGAGTGAATTCCTTTACTCATTTCTTTAAACAAATGAAATATATAAAACATGTGGTCTGAAGATCAGAAGTTTTGTTGCATAACCAGCTCATAACCAGCCCCTTGGGTGGGCCATTAACTTATTTTTTGTTCTATTTCTGGAACCAGAAATAAGTTAATAATGGATAAATATATAAGTTAATGTATGGATAAACCTGAAGTTGATCTGTAAAGCAGCTCAAAAACACTTGTCCAATTATTAATATTAAATTTGCACTGGAAAGTGAAAAGGTTGTTTGCATGATTTTGTTCTCTGATAATAAAAAACATTCACTTTATAAGATAAGAACCATTATGGGTACCTAAATTTTCATTAGGCATAGGAAAAATCCCCAGTTCCCCCCTCTCAATAGCTCTATCTATAACCCTAGAAGGATGCTAATGACTGGAGGGATAGAGTCTTGCCTTATTCATTTTTAATTTATTAAAAGAAATATCAATTTTAATTTTGCTTAAAATATTTTTTAAAAATCTTTTAGAAATATAAGATTGAGATGACAAGATGATGGATAGATAGCTTTAAATAAAAAGTAATGTGGTTTGATTTCTAATGTGAATTTCAGAATGTAAAACAAAATGGCATAGGGCAAGGCCATTGAGAAGAATAACTAAGGATTTTCCCTGACCCAGAGAAACCTGTGGAGGTTCCTATCTCTATAAATTAAAGTTATTTTTACTAACAAAAAATAAAATTTTTAAAACTGCTTTTTATTAAGTTAATAAGATATCTACATAGTTAGACTGTAGATATCTTCAATTGTTCAAAACAAAAAACGTTTTTTGTTTTGAACAATTGAAATATTGTTCAAAACAGTTTTTTGATACAGTTACGTCACCCAGACCTCCAAACAATCACTCGGAGGTCTGGATGGCATAACTGGCATTGTAACCTGCACAGTAAGTGAGAGTTGCAGGTTTGAATCCTGCTCTGGGCCAATTCTTTCTTCCAGACTATTCTAAAATTATTTAATAAATATTAAACAAGCAATTATTTATTGTGACATTGTCACAATGCTGAGCTACAATTGTTAATCATATTTTTAATTTATTTAATTTAAAATATAATCACACCCAAAACCTAATGTCTGATGTTGGAAAAATGCACTTCATAAATGTTTTTGGGCTCCTCCAGCGTCCTGTTTCAGGTGAACATTGCCCTTTCTTTGACAGAACACCAATTTAAAATAAAAATTCAAATGTTCAAAAAATATAAAATTATATCAGTATCTGTTGAGAATGGAATGTATTTAAAATTGGGAGGTCACAGAGTGTCTGCCTAAACATTACAAAAAATGGAATACAATGCTATGAGTCAGTATGGGAATGCGCCATAAGTCCTACGATAACCAAATATTATAACTCCGGACCATAAAGGGCCTGCCAACCTGCCAACAGATAGAGTTCCTCCTTGTAATTGATACATGTACTGTTAAAACTTGCCTTGAAAATTTCTGAACCCTCGAAATATCTATGGCAGTTGGTTGTTGCGTCATTACCAGGATGCTATCTTACCAGACATTAGGTTTCGGTAAGAATTGTTCGACATCTGGTTTGAAGTGTTCTCTATAGTCTTAAAATATATGCTCTCCACCTTAGTAGTGGCTTGCCCCTGTACATCATACTTTTCCCTTAACAATAGAGTCATGCCAATCATCTAACTGCTTTCAGGAGAAAAGTTCTGAATTGAAGCAACACGACTTCCGGTTTGCATTAGAAGTTTGTATATAGCTAATAGAGGTCTCCCTCCCCTATGGTTTCCATATCTGATCTCATCTTTCATCTATCTAACTCCATTATCAAGATTAAGGAAAGACAGTGGGAATTTATAGGTCTACAGTTTTTTCAAATTGCAGTCCAATTACTATAATTATTAATTTTGATAAGAGATGGCATGTAACATCTACATCTAATACCAAATTACTTAATAACTAATTATTAATAGTAACAGAAAATAGCTCGATTAATTATGGCAATCGTTTGATTTACAAAAAGAAAAAAAAAAAAAAAAATAGAAAAAGACCCAAGCCAAATTCTCAACAGCCCCTTCATAAGAATACCAATTTAAAGTCAATATATAATTTCAACTAATGTAGGGTGGTCACATATCTGATATCAGGGGACCATCCTCAATTTTGCCAGGTTTTAATATTTGGTCATAGAATCAATTTTTGAATAGAGCAATTTTATTAACACTATATATTGATGATATTATCACCGATTCTGAAATGTGTCCAGGGTTAGATTGTAAACTTGGTCTGTAAAATGGAAAATTCTTCATCAAATAATTACTAATAAAGAAATAAAACTTCACTTCAAGATAAATATACGATGCTTACGTAAATAATTAAGTATCTTATCTTTAATATAATTAAAATTACCAAACCCATTTCTAATTTCAGCTGGAAAGATAAAGCATTTGTCGGTAGCAGTAACTTTTAGTTAGTTCACACGTATGTAAACACATAAGCAAGTAACTAAAAGTAACTCCTACCGTTTATTATTTAGACAATACTAAACGACAATTTAAAAAATGCATGCAACTTAAACGCGGGAGTTCATACACTTACCAAGAATAAGTTTTTGTAGAAGACGAATTCTTTCTTTTATTTTTAATCGATTCTGACTTCGAATGGAAACAACCCATATCAATATATGAAATTAACGTTATAAATAACCAAATACAGCGATTATCCTTAAATTATCGACATTTCTAACGCTTCCACGTGTTGTTTTCTCAATTACACAAAAATTAATCAATTTCAAAATCGTAACAACACCGTCCAATTGTCATATTTACGATCTAATTTAATCACTTTCATAATACAGCCAATGAGGACGTCGCTAAAAGCCGAAACGGGATTAATTCCGTTCTCTTTTATAAAAAAAATCGATTTACGTATAAAAAAATAAATGGTGCGTTTATAAATTATAAATATCGTTCTAATTATCATTTTAATAGTTTTTTTTTATTTAATGTAAATTTTCCGTTTCGTATCGCCATTTCGGTTACGTTGTTAGTTTTGCTCGGGGAGTGATACAGTTCGGAGTAAAGGTTATTTACTTCGTAATATTTTTTCTAAGATTTCATTCATAAATGAGAGATTATTGGGGCTGGATTCCGTTCATGATATCCTTGTTAAGGTGTGTATTTATGAGATATTCGTTTAAATTTCCGTTGTTATTTTATAATTGCATCATATGTGAAGGTGTGTGAGGTGTACAATTACACTGTTTACAGAATTTGTCATAGACAACGTTAACTTTAATATTGTCTTATGTTTTTAGCCAGACAACCCATTATATGACGTCATAAATGTATTGTGTGATGATCAGGTGTATACTTGAATGTCACTGTAATTTGTAATTAAATGAAGATTGATCCAAGTAAATTATGATTAATATATTATTAAAGATTCTGAATTAATTTTAATGTGGTTTATAAAACAAAATGTTTCATTATTTATAATTTTTCCATTCATTCCTATGTATTTTATGAATTATTTAATTATTCCTTTATTTCTTGTGTAAAATTGAAGTAGAGTGTTTTTATATTGTTTCCAGAAAGTTGAGAAGTTGATTTATGATAATAAAGAACTTACATTTTCATCTTACTTTACACACTTTTTTTTCCACTAAATAATAATAATAAATGATGGAGAAAAATGAATATTTTTAATCATCTTCAAGTTAAAAAACTTATTCAGAAATGGATATTGGAATAGGATGGACAATGGAATGTAATAATTTAAAATATAAAACAAACCTCTGATTGGCAGTCGAAGGTTGTGTGTTTGTATCGAGATGTAAAATTAATATTAAGTATCCAAAAATGCCCTCCGAGTTGGGGATGATGTGTTGTCGTCCTTGTAGTTGACAGCTGTGTTGTTTGTAAATTTCCAGCATTTTCGGGTACTTAAGTAGAGGAAGCTCCTGTGTGATGGTGCTTGCTAAATGCAATTGAAAATGTTTGTTTTTCTGTGTTGTTTTGTGTTTCATGAGCTGGATGTTTGGTTGGGTAAATGTTTTAATAATAATAATAATTTTTGAACTGTAAAAAAGTTTATAGGTGATGGTGACAAACACCTAGATTATGGAATGTCATGAAATAAGTAAAATTATTGCTTTGAATAATGTAGTTGGAACCTTATTGGGGTTGTAGACTGTGGTCATAGGAATATAAAAAGTCAAAGGAATTGATAATCTACGTATGACTCTTCATGGGATATAGACTCCCAAAATCAGCTGCTTTTTAAACATGCAATAGACTTAACAGTGTTATGTAATGTGACTCTGATCGTTCCCTTGTAGTAGTTGGTGCAATACTGTTTCTCATGTTTGAGCTTTTAGCCATCTCTAGTAAATTGGAAAACAGTTAATTTTTAGCATTGTTTTGAGAAATAGTTCTGGATTTTTTTCACTTTTAAATTTTACCCCATTTTTGAGGGTCTTCAAAATTCTAGATACGTCAATTTTCGGGGCTATATCTCTCAAAGAGTCACATGTAATCCATTGGTTCCATTGACTTTTTTCATACCTATGGCCATGCTCTGATAATCATGTCTCAACTGCCTCATTCAAAGCTGAAATTTTACCAGCAGTTATATATATATATGTACTTTTTCATTGGGTAAAAAATTCTTCAGGAGATGGAAGTAATGTGTTCTGACATGTAAGAATGAATTTAACAAGATGCCACTTAGTTTACTTATTTAAAATTTTTAATATTTTTTAAATAATTTAATATACTGTACTATATATATTTTTCAGTGAAAGTTTTTATCATCAAAATTTTGATGAAAATTGTTTTTCATAATTTTTCTAACAATTAATATTTAAAATATCAATAATCAAGAAGTCATTCAAATTTTTGGTCACCATCATTTTTTGTACTGTTGGTACTTTCAGAATCATATGTCTTAAGAATCTTAAGGTTATTTCTTTATTAGACTATTAATTTCTGTTTTTCCTACAATAATAAATTTGATTATCCACAGTACTAAAAATGTCTACACAGTACTACATCATCATTGTGATTTATTCTGAAGTTATATGTGATCAGAATTTATTTTACTTACTTAAATCTTCAAAGTTATAAATGACTAACATATTATCATTAGAAAGTTTTAAAATATATTGAGTTAATATTTGTATTTAAAATAATGTATTTAAAAGTTAAGCTGTCTTACAGAAGTCATTACAAGTTATAAAAAATAAAAATATGATATAGCACATTATGATTAATTTATTTACAACTATAATTTTCAAGAAAACAAAAGAATAGAATTTCCAAAATGTTTGAAAAGTATGATTTAATTTTAACAATTAATAAATTGAAGTTAAGAGTTGATTTATTGATATCACAGCTGCTATTTTATGATTCCAGTCATAATTGCTAATTTGTAAAATTAATATGAAGTTAATCTGAAATATTATTAATCAATGCAATGATAATATGTATAGATATATGAAATGTATGTATACAGGGTGATCAGAATTAAAGTTGTTCTGTTCAGAAGATTCTTTAGATCCAAGCAATAAGCTGATTAACATCAAAACTTATTTACATTCTATTCAAAGGATGTGAAAAAGAAATATGTTAGTCCCAAAATTGTCTGCTACAAGGTAAATAGTGCTGCAAGCAAAGAAATGTGACATGCATAGCCATATAGAATATAGCAACTTCTGTGTCAACATTTCACTGACGGCCAGGTGATTAGCTGTTGGTTTCTGTCCATCTGGCCACTACATTTTCTGGATCTGAATTCACATAGGTTTTCCAGACAGGAATGTTTTTTTATTTTCCATTCCCAAATCCTGAGAAAAGTTGATTGAAAAAGTGGGAAAATTGGCTCCTAGATCCCAGTAATATCCACAATGGGAAATAAATGTACTACTCACAATGTATCTTTTAGACATTTTTCCTATTTATTGCTATATAAACTTACATTGTGTTACAATATTACACATCATCATGCATGTGTGACATCAGAATTAAATAACATGTAACCAGCTAATTTTAACTCTTGTAAATTGAGCACATTTGGTCATGAGGAATGGAAAACAGTTTGTATTTACACAGTAAAATATTTATTTTCATAACCCAGGATTTGACTACAAAGTCATCTTCAGATAAATTAACTAAAGAAATCTAAGGTAGCTCACCTTAATATGACATTTTAGTCAAATCCTGGATTGTAAAAATAAATATTTTTCTATGTAAACAGAAAACTGTTTCTGTTCTCCACAATGAATCAGTTCCACAAAGTGACAACCGATACTACCAACCACATTCAATCACTTTGTTTGCAGCTGATGATTGTGATGTACAGTAAAATCTCATTATTTTGAAACTCAAGGGACAAAAAAACGCAGCTTTGAATTATTTGGGTTCAAATTAGTCAAACTTTTTTTTGAATCAAAGTTTATTGTAATTCTAGAATAAAATTACGACATTATCTTATATAATTTCATCCATTTGTTTACAAATGCATTAATATTATGAGTTATTACTTAAATAATTTAATAAAAAAAAATGTTGGTTGTGTTTACTTAATGAAAACAATGAAAACATAACCAAATTATATTCAAAGCAAGACCTGAAAATAACATATAAAAGAAGCTTAGCTATTATTACAGATCATCAATGAAAATTAAATATAAAAGGTTATTTTGAGAATTCTTGGGAAATATGATTTCCTGTTCTTAATTTCTGAAGGTTTCAAAATGTTGGGAATTTGGAAACCTTATTTCTGGCTGTGGGCCATTTAAAGAATATGATTTATCATGGTAATGTTGCAGTTTGACATACTTTAAAGGACAGTATAGCATTGCCTGTGCAAAGCATCATTGGGAACAGTTGTGGTTAGCTGATTTAAAAGATGAGCAATTGGAGAAAATAAAAAAACAGTTTGCTAGATAAGAAAGAGGATAGAGAAGGAAGTGCAGAAAATAACAGGAAATTCATAGCTGAATGAACATATTGAATATTGAATACATGGTTGAATACATTGTACAGTTCATTGTCTTCAAATTTTACACCTAAACAATGGGGAACACATTGAACAACATTCCCTGCATTGCTAATCAGTTTGTGCAACTTGTACTGGTACAGTATGTCCCCATACAAAAGCATAAATGCTTTTTCATTGTGTTTCTGTTGCTTTGTCTTGAAGTGCCATTTACCCACTTTTGGAACTAAAATGTTTCTTTGCAAAATCCTTTTCCACATCCTTTGAATAGTGTGCACACAAATTTTGGTGTCATTGGTTGTAGCTACAGAGTTCTCTGAATAAGACAACATTAGTCAAGATTATCCTGTATATTCGTGTATTTTATACATAAAATATTTTAAATGCAAACATATTAGAAAACAAAAATAGGAAAATTTTTTTATTAAAAATATAATTAATAAGATTATGTAAATTATTGAAATATTAATTTAACTTGTGCAAGAGACAATTCTACAGCTGGCTATCACTAGTTTAATTGATAGATTTAAGTGATTCTAAATCTATTTGGATAAGCAGTTTAATTTGAAAATTTACAAAAAAAATTATGACATTATTTTCAAAATTTTTGATATTTTCTTTTATTAGGTTATTCTTTAATTGGGTTATTAATTAGTAAAAATGCAAACCAGTGAACCTTGTAAATGAAATTCCAGTATAGTTTAATGCAGATAAAATACAAACGTTTTCGATTTACTTAGATCTTCTTCAGGTTAATGTTCCAAAATGCAAGGAAAAGCTTTGTGTTTTTCTGATTTACTTTATTCCAGTCTTACGGTATTTGAACTTGTTTGTAATTAATTGTTGAAAATAAAATGTCTGATCCTAGTAACTTATATTTAATTTAAATAAAATGTTATTTTTCATTAAATTTTAGAAGCAGTTACTTAGATGATTAACTTATATCAAATTATTTACAAATGTTTTTCTATAATAAATTATTTATAGTCAAATAAAATATTTTATGTAGTGTTTACATATTCAACAAATATTGTAAAAGATATTGTTTACTAAGAAGCTTTACTGTTTTCAGCTAT
Organism: Centruroides sculpturatus; assembly: GCF_000671375.1. Taxonomy (NCBI): domain Eukaryota; kingdom Metazoa; phylum Arthropoda; class Arachnida; order Scorpiones; family Buthidae; genus Centruroides; species Centruroides sculpturatus. The sequence continues at coordinate 32,535 of NW_019384425.1, read as the reverse complement.
CAATTCCTTTGAGGGCTTACTTTGTACTTTCTTCTTTTTTAAATTGTAACACAGATTATAAAAGCAATCATTTAAAAATTAAAATTTTAATGATTTTTGCTATTATCATCATTTTCAGATATTTAAATTATAACCAAAAGATCTATATAACTTAGTAAAAAAATTCAAATAACTCAAATAGAAAATAGAAAAACAACTGATTTATGAAACCAAGAACATAACAGAAAATTTCAGGTTATATTTTGACCATCATCAGCTGTTTTTAAAAAGAGAATGCAGCATTCAGTATACATATTTCAAATATTTAAATTTGTATAAATTTTTTGTATTTTAAAAATTACAAAAAAAATACGGGATAAAATAACAAATAAAAAAGTAGAATTTATAATAAAATAAATACAAATAAAAGTAAATAAAATTATAAAACCAAAAAGCTGCTAATTATCCAATTTTAGGATATGTTGAATGAGTTCAGTAACCTCTATGTTCTAGAGAGTTTGTGGGCTTTATGTTTATTTATAACCTCATTGTTTTTGTTGAAATAATAAATATATAACTTCTAGTATTCTGAAATCCTAAAATTATGTTTTTTAATTATATGAGAATGATTTCAAGTGATTTTAACACTTTAAACATAGGCCCACTGAGCTAATGATGTAGTAGTTAAGGTATCAGCGTTACTAATTGAAAACATTATTAAGGAAAAAAAATTATCAAGGATGTGAAGAGTAGTGAAAATCTGTAAATGAATTATGGTAGACCCATCATTAATGGACAAAAAATTTCTGTTCTAAAGGAAATATTTGGAATTATGAATAGAGTAGAATCTGTGTTAAGTAAAAAAATTTTTAATTTGCAAATACAGCATATAAAAATGTTGGGTCAATGAGTATAAATTACTTAATGTGCATTATATTACAATATTTTATTCTTACTTTTATATTATAATAACGTTTTAATACATCTTCTATGGTACATTGTAAGCTTGTTATTAATATATGTTTGCAAAATACATCTGATTTAAAGGACTTTGGTAATAGCAGAAAACCTTCCTTTCAATTAGGCCACTTAATTCATGTCCTTTAGTATTTAAAATAATTTTTTTCCATTTATTCTTCATATTCTTAAAATTGCATACCTTTAATGAATAGTTTTTGCAACTGATTCTATTCATTATAGAAAGTTGTTACAAAGCAACATTAAAAAAAATTAAAACAGATTTCTGAAAAATTTTTTGGAATTCTTTTTTCATTAAAATGTTTAGTTTTTGACATTTTCTGTTATTTATTCATTAAATTATTTTAAATTAAATTTTGAATTTTCAGTTCCAAAGAGAATATAAAATAATTTTTTTAAGTAAATAAATCATTTATAATAATGCTTAACATTCTATTGATATTCTGTTATATCAGTTTATGTGATATACCTGTATGTATTTATATTATTATTCTATTTGCTTTTATAATTAAATTATTTAAAATTCAGATGAAATATATTGCATATTGTATTTATTCATAACAGTAATGGTTTTACTTATAAATAATTCTTAGATATTCTTTATTAATTTTAGAAACTAAACTCAGCTGGCGAAATTGACTGGCTGACAATTCATGCTGAGTTGTGTCAATCCGCACTCTTTGCCATATTTTAAAAAGGTATGTTGTTTATTACTATAAAAGTTTTGAAATTGAAAATATTTTATTTAATGTTATGTTCTTATATATATATATATTTTTTTTTAATTAAAAATAAATAAATAAGCTTTTAAAAACCATTATTAATTTTTAATTTTACTTATTTTTAAAAATTAATGCTGGATTTTTAAGGGTTTACATATTTATTTTTACTATTTCATTTACTACATACAATATGTTTCATTTTTTTTTTTCTATTCGAATTCAAATTTGTATTGATTTTTATTCTGTTGTTTCTTTATCAGGTTACATTTCAGTTTTCATTACAGATAAACAGCTTTTTCATTTTAGCACTTTACTTATTACTAATATTTTTTATTCATTATTGTAAAGATTTCTGCTGTGTGAGATTTGTAATATAATAATAAATGTTTTAATAAATAATAATTTTTTTCTATTATCATATTCTTTATTGATCTGTGAATAATCAGATTTTAGAATTACAGTATTTAAATTTAAAAAGTCTTCATCTTTCCTGCTTTTTTTTAATCTACCTTCCATTCTTTGGGTGCTAACAGGATTTATTAATCATACCCATCATGGGTTCAGCCAGACTCACATATGGAAACTCTGCATGGTTGTGGACAGGGATAAGACAATTAAATTACTGTCTAATTATTAAAATTATCATGCTGAAACAACTATACTTACTTCTAGTATCATATTTATTTGAAAGTAACTTTGAACTTAAAAATTGCTTGGTGAAAATTCAACTAGTGTTTACATATTCAACAAATATTGTAAAAGATATTGTTTACTAAGAAGCTTTACTGTTTTCAGCTATCAATTCCTTTGAGGGCTTACTTTGTACTTTCTTCTTTTTTAAATTGTAACACAGATTATAAAAGCAATCATTTAAAAATTAAAATTTTAATGATTTTTGCTATTATCATCATTTTCAGATATTTAAATTATAACCAAAAGATCTATATAACTTAGTAAAAAAATTCAAATAACTCAAATAGAAAATAGAAAAACAACTGATTTATGAAACCAAGAACATAACAGAAAATTTCAGGTTATATTTTGACCATCATCAGCTGTTTTTAAAAAGAGAATGCAGCATTCAGTATACATATTTCAAATATTTAAATTTGTATAAATTTTTTGTATTTTAAAAATTACAAAAAAAATACGGGATAAAATAACAAATAAAAAAGTAGAATTTATAATAAAATAAATACAAATAAAAGTAAATAAAATTATAAAACCAAAAAGCTGCTAATTATCCAATTTTAGGATATGTTGAATGAGTTCAGTAACCTCTATGTTCTAGAGAGTTTGTGGGCTTTATGTTTATTTATAACCTCATTGTTTTTGTTGAAATAATAAATATATAACTTCTAGTATTCTGAAATCCTAAAATTATGTTTTTTAATTATATGAGAATGATTTCAAGTGATTTTAACACTTTAAACATAGGNAAAATTTTTATATTAATTAAATTTTATTTATATTATGTTATTCTTTTTTTAAGCTAATTATTAGTCATGATTTACAAGATAATTTTGAGAAACACAAAGTAATAGCATTTGTCTATTCAAATTCAAATTTGTATTGATTTTTTCTTCTGTTGTTTCTTTATCAGGTTACATTCAGTTTTCATTACAGATAAAAAGCTTTTTCATTTTAGCTCATGCACAGCCACCTTCAAAAGAATTTATTGGATGATGATATATTTTTTCTATTGCTTGTATAGCTTCAGGGCATATTGCTGTAAGCCATCTTTTGTGTCCTGTAATGTTGCTTTTACCTCATTTGATGACTCGAAACATTGAAAGAATGATCTCAAATCTTTTATGATGGATGGACTCACACAAATGCCACATTTTACACTCAGATATGTAGTGTTTGTGTGAATCTATTCATCATAAATGGCCTGAGATCATTTGTTGCTGTTTTAAGCCATAAAAAGAAGTAAAAGCAGCATTGCAGGAGGCATTATGGATGAAGACATGCTACTATGTAAATCTTTTATATTCATAGTTTTAAATTTAAAATAAACATGGTCATCTGTTTTATCTGAGTTTTCAATTATCCAAGGTAGCATTGGTTCACATTATCTTGGATAATCGGGGTTCTACTGTATTTGCATCATTATTCTAGAATACATTTTGAATTTACGATCTGCCTGGGTTTACAAATAGAATCGAAAACATAGCAGACAAAAAAAGGAAGTGAGTGAAAATTAATAATATGTTAAACAAAATTGTATAAAAATAATATTTGTTTTTGATCCAAATTTTGATATAACAGATTTTTTCTAAAAATTTAATAAGTTAATTAAAAGTTAAAAAGTTAATAAGGCTAGAAATTAGTGAGAAAGGTTTTGTGCTGATAATCTTAGAAATAGTTCTAGCCACATATGCATAGTAGTTTTTCTAAAAATATGATAAAATTAAATAGTTTGCAAATTAAGTGAAGAATGTGAAATTTTTTTAAATGATAATTTTATATTCTCTATAGCTGTTCACATCATTTGAAAAAATGGATGGTGTGCTTCAGCGACATCTATCACGTATTTATAAACGTGAATCACGAGATAGATTAATTGAAATTCCAAAAAGACAAGTTCGTTCCGAAAGAATTAATCATGATGGAGATATATTGAGGTACTTTAATTAACTGAAATCTAATTTATAAATTATTCTATTCATCAGCCGATAAACACGATATAAAGCAAAATTCACAGCAGTTTATATTTTAATTACTTATGTAAATTTAACTGAGAATTTCTCAGTAGAAAGAGATTAAACTAAATTTAAAAAATTATTTTAGGGAATCACATGGGCTATGTGCCGACAAAGATTCCTGTTGATAGGACTGTATTTAGGTGTCAGACATTTCGATTTACTCGAAAATGTGCACTCTGCCGAGTGTGAAAGCAGAGAAATTAAATAAGTTATTTTTGNTATTAAAATTTAGCATATTTAATTCCAGCTAATAATTATTATTTCAGTTTTAATTACATTTATATTACAATTTTAAATACAATCTGTACCATTTGTAAACTAAATCCTCTTACTTTGCAAATATAAACCAAACTTGATTCATACTCTACAGTATTTTCTTCTGTGCAGAACAGCATTGGTTTTATTGCTTGATTGATTAATACCAAGCTTTTCTTTAGTAATTTGTGTGTTCTCAAACAGTCTAGATATGCTATTTAAAACATACATAATTTTAACATAAAAAATGTAATTATTTACTTCTCAATTACATCATAGTACTTCAATAATTTTAAACAATTTTTCTTTAATCAATTCCAAATTAAAAAACTTTTATAAATGTTTCAGAACTTTTTGAATCCATTCATTTATAAAACTTTTTCTTGGCATTTCTGTATCAGTATAGGATGATCTTAAATTTTTTTTTTGTTTCAATATAATAAAAATATTCCAATACAGCAAATTGTGTTAGGTTCATCTTTTAAATTATGAGAATGTTGTATGTGAAATACAGCAGTCCATAATAATTTAATAATTTAAATTTATATATATTATATATTGCGGAATGCTGTATTTCACATACAACATTCTCATAATTTAAAAGATGAACCCAATACAATTTGCTGTATTAGAACATTTTTATTATATTGAAACATAAAAGATTTTAAGATCATTCTATTCTGGTACAGAAATGTCAAGAAAAAGTTTATAAATGAATGGATTCAAAAAGTCCTGAAACATTTATAAAAATTTTTTAAATTTGAAATTGATAAAAATATATATATACATTTTAAAGTACTAGGAAGTACTTTAAAATTTATTCAACTGATTTTCAGAGGTTCATATTAAGTGTCAATTACTATATACCATCTAAACAAACTTTCTGGGTGCACTTTTTTCCAATCTATCTAATACTGTCATTTGGAAGCCATGAAGCAGAATTTAGGCACAAGGTTAAAAGAACACAAGGAAAATTGTAGAAGAGGCAGGATAAATACATTGCTAGTGGAGAGACCTTTCAGAAGTAAATAGAGATTATTTGGGAGAGAGTAAAAATATCAGAAGGTGATGATATGACAACATTGGCAGAAAGAATATGGATCTCAAAGAAACATACAGAAACAGTATAATAGTTAATAAACAAAGGAATGTAAACAGTTTGGTGACAGCATTCTGAAGTTGCTAATAAAAGAAAAAAACTTTAAATGGTTCAATAGAAAGATAAGAATTTTTAAAATGAGAGGAAAAAGATAAAGAAATAATTTTAATTTTGACAAAATCTTTAACAGCATGCAATCAGTTAGCAGGGAGACCACCCAGAGTTTGTTTAGATGGTGTGTAGCAGTTGATATTTGATACGGACTCTTGAAGATGAGGTGAAGAAGCTTGCAAGTATTAGGAATTATTTAAAGAAATTTTTTCATATCATTGGTTGGCAATCAAAACCTCATATCTGTAATTTCTAAAGTTTTACAAGAGAGCTAAAAAATGTGGTTTGAATGGAGCAAAATTTTGAGTACAAGGTTGTGAGTTTTTGACAATGTCAGAGAGAATGCTTAAAAGGTGCAAACCACTTACAAGTTTTGGCAATATATAGAAATTGACTTTAAATGCATTAATGCAAAAATGAGGTTTTGACTAATTATTGGAGATACAAAGTTTTGATTCAATGATATGCTCTAATAAAGTAGAAAGTGGTGTTATCATTGTTTATTAAAAATTAGAGGTTATTATTGAATTGTTGTATAAGTATAATAATCCATGCATAAACACTTATTAAAATTTGATTAAATAATTATCAAATTTGATATAATTAATCAATGATTTGAATTTAAAAAACTACCATTAAAATATTTTGAGATTGAAATCTCATCTCAATAAATAATAATTATTCAAACACATTCAGGTCATTGTAAATTAATAATATATTTATAGCTAGAAGCAGGGCCATTGAGAGAGAGTTGAGCTGGAGATTTTTCCCTGGAAAAATTCCCAGCCCTCTCCCTGGGTCCAGAGAAAACTTAGGAATTTGTAATGGTTTCTACCCCTATAAATTATTATTGCTTTTACTGACAAAAAATACAATCTATAAAACTGCTTTTTATTAACAAAGAAACATTCTGTTTGTAATTTGTTAAAATTAAAAAAAAAAAGATGGCATTTGAGCACCTTTACAAACTCTCAACAGCCCTACTTAGAAGATTGGAAAATTGAGTCAAATATATTTGAGGGAAATATATAATGGCTAATTCAATTTGTTATTGTTTACAAAGATTACAAATAAATTTAAGGGAGAGATTTTTAATTTTTCTACTTGCTTAAGTTAGTTTTTTATTTGTTTTAAATTGAAAAAGAAAATAATCTAAAAATATATGATAAAAGTAATTAATTTGAATCACATAACCTATAACTTTGATATTATATTGTCTTAAAATATTTCTTATAAAACAAAAAATAATAATTTATTTAAATTAAAATTATTTAAATTTTTTCAAAAAGATTGTATAAAGGTACTCCAAAAGTTGAAGGATTAGCATTTGGTCCAAAATGTGAAACAGGAGATCGAATGGGATGTGGTATTAAATTTGAACTTTTACCAACACAAGATAATCAAAGACCATTAGTTCCAGTTTTTTTCACAAGAAATGGAAGAGAGGTAATCTATTTATTTATCAATGTGTTGAAAAATGACATAATTGATCAATAAATAAAAAATGTAATTTTATACTCAACAATTTCTTTTTTGAATTTTAGAATAATTCTATAATTGTATAGAAAAGTATTAAATTTTCTGTTAACTTCTTTTAAACTCAAATAATATTTTCTGATCAGACATAAAATTGAGAGCATTTCTTTAAATAACAATGTGTGATATACTTGATTCACTTGTTAACTAGATTTCATAGACATATAATAACATTAATAATCTTAAAAATTTTATATAAATTTTATTTATTAAATTGTTTAAAAATATATATAATAATAATAATAATAACAAAGGACCATAAGCAGTTTTGAAAGATCAGTTATATAAAGAGTGTACAAAGATCAGTAATTTTTTATAAAATAGAACAAAGTTAGCTGATTATCTGTATTATTAAATTAATTCTTTTAAAATCTTTATTATATACTTTTGTTGTATTCTACAGCAAAATATATAAACTCAATACAGTATAATGCAAGCTCACTCAAATTATTCACCAATTTTTTTGATCCAATCATTCAAATTATAACAAGTCATTCTGATGTTTATTACTGAATGTCATTGGTTAGTTTAAAATATTTTTTAATAGCTACATAAAATATTTGAATTAAAATAAATAAAAACATTAAAGAGTGTTATTATTATTGATTGAAAAGTTCAATTTTCTTATAAATTTTGAATCTGATAATTCAATAAATTTAAATATGTATAAAATATGTTAATTTTAATAAATATTTATAATTTATTTAATACAGATTGGAATTACTCGTTTTCTATGGCCTCCAGGAGGTCTTTTTCCAGCTGTTAGTCTTCGTTCTCTGGGTGAAGAAGTAAGATTAACATTAGATATTAAATGGATTCCAGAAGAAGACATGCTTATGTGTATAGATAGCAATGAAGAAGATTGGTCAAGACTACATGATATCCGTTTAAATGGTTCAGTAAGTATTCAATTATTTAGCATTAATTTATTAGAATATCATATCTTTCAAATTTCAGTTGGTTAGTGAATATAATTTATTTTTAATATATATATATATTAAAATACAATAATAATTAAGGGCTGGATTTGTATGCACAATCATGTTTTTCTTCTGAAATGTTGTGATGTCAAAACTTTAAAAGAAACACAATTTGAGTCCAAATAGATCAAATTAGTGTTGTCCAATAAAGCATATTTTCTATGCATTTTATATTTTATATACAATTTGACCATTTTTAGGACTAAATAAAATTTATATCTTGTTTTGTATAATGCAACTGCTATTTTTAAAATGATCTATAGTCTGTTTCTGCAATCTGTGCAGTGAATCTTTTAAGCATATATAAGTTCCAGTAAGAAATATTACTCCATCATTCAACTGAGTAAGTTTATTGCAATGAAGTATATTTAAAAAATTTACAAATTTGAAATAGATTATGTCTAAAGATAAGAATGTAAAAATAAAGAATATAAACATAATGTTTAAATTAGTGTTGTAACGAATAGTATATTCGGCCTCAGGCCAAATACCGAATATTCAGCCAGGAGCGTAGCCGAATATTCGGCCAAACTATTCGGCTCGATTAACGCACGTACGAAAATAGGCGTGCAAACTGCATTATGGCAAGGATCCTGCTCTCTATTGGCCCACTGTCACTACGCTTCACCAATCGCGTTAATTCTTGGCAGTTGTAGCCGACAGACAAGAGTGTCATGGAAGTATGCGATAAATGATGATATCAAATGACCTACACTTGTAAATAACAGAAAAATAACAGAGAAGGACCGCGAAGTGAAAATGTGAAAATAAATATGAAATTGAGTTGATAACATAATCGAACAAGTCGAGGCAGCTTATTGGCACGAAATTCGCACCCGTCAATGCCAAACAATTGTTGTCATAGACTTCGGAAAGCTAAATGCTTGTAATGAAAGTCACTTAGTGTGCACGAGCGAAAGCCTGGGGCTGTTCGGGCTATCAAGCTGTCTCGAATCTGTGAAATCATAACTGTGACTTATATCGATGTCCTATCTGTCTCTTTTTTCCGTTATCATCAGGCTGAGTCATGTAATTGTAAAATGGGAACTCTACGACGGAAAAGTGACAAATCGAAAGTATCGTGAGCGCGTATTATGATGTATGCACAGGCATACATGGATTAGAGCGATAGAGGTAAGAGAAAGGGAAGAGCAAAGACAAGCACTTAAAAAGAAGGATAGGCAGGGTCAGACCCTCAGATGTGCGACGATTCTCGAACGAATAGGTGTGTACGTGTGCTGATCTTTGTAATTATAAATTGTGAATACATGTGACTAATATTATTTTCTTTTTTATTTTGTGCATGTTACAAGTTATAAATAAATATAAACAAACAACACTAACTCGATAACATTAAATCTAAGTACCAAAATGATTAATTTACTGTGTTTTTGTTATTTATTACTCCTGTTTTTAGGTATTCGGTATTCGGCCGAATAGTGATTAAATATTCAGTATTCGGTCGAATAGTGAAAAATAGGCCGAATACCGAATAGTAACGAATATTCGTTACATCACTAGTTTAAATATTAAACAAAAACTACAGATCATACAAGGATATTTTCATGGAGAATAAAACAGTATTTTACATTACGTATTTACATTTTAGTGTTTTCAATCTACTATTAGTACATTATTTTTATTATTATAGAATTTTCTATGTAATCAATTCTCTGCATTTTGCAGAGGCAGTTTGTTATATAATAATTTAACTGTAAAATTTAAATATTTAAAAAAATAATTAAAACAAAAATTAATAGTTGGTTACACAATTTTTTTTTATAATGATCAATTTTTCTGGTTACTAATAAATAGAAATAACTAAATTTTATAAATTTTATAATTTCAAATATATAATATTTGAAGACAAGTTCGCCCAAATAGGGATCACCATTTTTTATTTTTGCGTTCTAGATAGTACATTTCCGGTGACTGACCTTCCTTTCTAGGTTACTAGCTGCCAAAAAGTTTAAAAAAGTCCTTTTAAAAAAACAAAAAGATTTCAAATTAAAAACACAAAGATTTTCTAAAATTAGAACAGGTGTTATACAAACGTCTTTCTTGTTACCATCTGTACTTCTTGGGGGGTGTTTCGGCCTTTTATCCACAGAGAAGAGAGTGCTGGAAAATGTAGATAAAAAAGGTTTCCCCTGGTGACGATATTTTATAGTCATAATTCATAATTTTTTTGTTTGATGGTTCTTTTTATTTTTTAATATTTGAAGACAAGTACGCCCAAATAGGGATCACCATTTTGTACTTTTGCATTCTAGACAATACATTTCCAGCGACCGATCTTCCTTTCTAGACGACAAATATTAAAAAATAAAAAGAACCATCAGACGAAAAAATTACGAACTAAATTTTAATAAAAAATTATGAAATCTGTGTCCTAATTCATGTATGTAGCAGCTATCAATTCATCAACCTAGTCCAATTTTAAAATTATTTTAATTAAATCATTTAAGATTAATTTAGTCAAGCAAATTGAAAGTTAGATGAATACACAGATAAATAAAGATATTAGACTTTTAAGAAAAAAGTTTATATGAAAAGCATATTTGTTTATCTTCTTCATATTCAATAATAATCCCCATACTAACTTATTTTTATCATATTAAAATATCAAATAACTTTTGAATCATCTCAAACTTTTGATAAAGAGGCTTCTTTATTTTTGGTATGAAATGTTTTTCAAGTTTACTCAACTCATTTTCAGATGCAACTCTCAAACTCAATGATGTTTGATTGAATTTTGAATTGTATCTTTTATCATTTAATATATTTTTTCATATTAAGATTTTATTATTTTATTTGATAGATTTTAGAATATGGAGGTCGTGGAAAAAGTATAATAGATGTTGGATTAGCTCAAGCTAGATACCCATTAGACACTACTTCACATTATTTTGAAATAGAAATCATGAATCCTGGTGAAAACTGTTACATAGCAATTGGATTAGCAAGGAGGGTAAATATAATTAATTTTTTATATATTTATATGTACTGTACATATATGCACTTTATAATATGCATATGTATTTATGTCTATTTAAAAAATTTGTTTTAAATATAAATAATATAAAAAATATTAGAACTTTTATTGGTTGAAACAATTTTTATCTTTATTAATTGTGCCTAGCAACTGTCTTCCAATCAATATTGTGTCTAGAAGCCTTGTCATTTCTTTGATTTTTAAACTTACATTTATTGTAAACTCTGAAGTTTTAATTTCTCAAGAAATAAAAAGTTTAAAGAGACCATAATAACAACAGATCCTATTGTATAAATAATTACATTTAAAGTAAATGTAATTATTTATATAATTGGATCAAATATAAAATTTTTTCCATTACAATCTTATTTCATGTTTAAATTTTCTTTTTCCCTTTGCAATTTTTTTAATATTTTTTGCATAGAATTTTGATCAGTAATAAATATTTATTATAGTTTTTAGACAGGATTGACATTTACAAAATACCATTAAGAAATCCACAGATGCATATACTTTATATACAGTAGAGCGACGTTTATCCGAATCAATTGGGGACTGAGGTTGTTCGGATAACTTATTTTTCGGATAACCGATTATGTACGAAAAAATATTTTAACCTATCCTATATTGAAATTTTTCTCCGTTGCGTGTTGCTTTGCGTTGAATTTTCATCGATGTTAAGACTAATGTAAACTTTTTAAAATAATAATTGTGGCTATTGTATCATTAAAAATTATTTTTATTTTATACAAACAAAATAAATATATTGAAAAATATAAAAACAAAGAAAAATTATAAGAAGTTAATCTAGTATCAAAAACGTTTGATTCAGCACGACACACAGTCCTCAGAAAAACACTACACAAAAGCGCCAGTGCTGCCAGCTAAAACACACACACCAACAAAAAAAATATTGGAGTAGCTCAAGATATAGCCAAAGATTGCAGCGCCACAGCATTAGTAAAAATTTAAATTTGCTGACTGGAATTCTTTCGGATAACTGACGTTTTGGATAACCAACTTTTGGATAAACGATACTCTACTGTAGTAACAGCAACAAGAACAATTAATTAGTGAATATAAAAATATATTTTTAAAAGTAAACTTCTTCAAATTATTTAAACTGTAATTGCCAATTGGTGTTTGCTCATCATTGAAACTAAATATAACTTTATTAATTAAGGTGTTTTGTGTCATAAATATTATTTAGTGTCTGTAGAAAATTTATTACAAATCTTTGCAATAACATCATAAATAAATGACAGTTTGCATAATTTTTTCATCTATTTTGTGTTCCATTAATTATTAATTTATGATTTAAGTGTAATGAGTAATTATTTATTGTGACATTATCACATAGCTGGGCTGCAATTTTTAATCATATTTTTAAAATTTATTTAATTTAAGATATATGCTTTCCATCTCAAATTTGCAATGTCTTGCCTCTGTACATTATACTTTGCCTATTAGCAATAGAGTCGGGCCAATCATCTATCTAACACTTTTCAGGGGAAAAGTTTTGAATTGAAATAACCTGACTTCTGGTTTGCATCGGAGGTTTGTATATAGCTAATTGGGACCTCCTGCCCTTAAGCTTTCCATATCTGGTCTTGGCTTTCATCTTTCTAACTCCTTTCTTGTGATTAAGGAAGGACAGACACACAAATGAACAACGGTGGGAATTTATAGGTCTACATTATTTTCAAACTGCAGCCCAAAAATACTAATTTGATTGAAGGCATTCTTTGATGTATAAATTGTATGACAATAACTTTTTTATGATCAGTTCACTTGATAATAGTCACTTTTTTACAGTTTTGTATTTATTAGATATCTTTAAATTTTTTATGTATAATTTGTGTAATTTTANTACAAATGTTTTTCTATAATAAATTATTTATAGTCAAATAAAATATTTTATGTAGTGTTTACATATTCAACAAATATTGTAAAAGATATTGTTTACTAAGAAGCTTTACTGTTTTCAGCTATCAATTCCTTTGAGGGCTTACTTTGTACTTTCTTCTTTTTTAAATTGTAACACAGATTATAAAAGCAATCATTTAAAAATTAAAATTTTAATGATTTTTGCTATTATCATCATTTTCAGATATTTAAATTATAACCAAAAGATCTATATAACTTAGTAAAAAAATTCAAATAACTCAAATAGAAAATAGAAAAACAACTGATTTATGAAACCAAGAACATAACAGAAAATTTCAGGTTATATTTTGACCATCATCAGCTGTTTTTAAAAAGAGAATGCAGCATTCAGTATACATATTTCAAATATTTAAATTTGTATAAATTTTTTGTATTTTAAAAATTACAAAAAAAATACGGGATAAAATAACAAATAAAAAAGTAGAATTTATAATAAAATAAATACAAATAAAAGTAAATAAAATTATAAAACCAAAAAGCTGCTAATTATCCAATTTTAGGATATGTTGAATGAGTTCAGTAACCTCTATGTTCTAGAGAGTTTGTGGGCTTTATGTTTATTTATAACCTCATTGTTTTTGTTGAAATAATAAATATATAACTTCTAGTATTCTGAAATCCTAAAATTATGTTTTTTAATTATATGAGAATGATTTCAAGTGATTTTAACACTTTAAACATAGGCCCACTGAGCTAATGATGTAGTAGTTAAGGTATCAGCGTTACTAATTGAAAACATTATTAAGGAAAAAAAATTATCAAGGATGTGAAGAGTAGTGAAAATCTGTAAATGAATTATGGTAGACCCATCATTAATGGACAAAAAATTTCTGTTCTAAAGGAAATATTTGGAATTATGAATAGAGTAGAATCTGTGTTAAGTAAAAAAATTTTTAATTTGCAAATACAGCATATAAAAATGTTGGGTCAATGAGTATAAATTACTTAATCATAAAGTAAATTCTTTATTATTTTTGTTGATTATTGAAAAACAAACTTCATATACAGGTGTTTTGCAAGATAGTGACTATATTTTTGTAGCATGTTCTAGAGTCCCGGGGATCCAAAAATGTCTTGTAAGCATAACCCTTCAAACACATTGTTTTAGTGCTAGCTATCCTTTAAGATTCTGCTTTGCAGCACTGCTAAGCACTGTGGAGAAGTCAGTATCAGTGATCTTTATGTTTTTGCAAAAAATATAATGTTCTGAATGTAAGAAGCTCAAGTGCAATCAACTCGAGGCTTTTCTACAGTGTTTAGAAGTGCTGCAGAGCTAGTCTAAACTTTAATCCTTTCTAGTTCTGAAACAATGCATTTGAAAAAATTTATAAGACATTTTTGTATCTTCTAAGCTTATAGAACACACTGTAAAAATATTGCCACTACTTTGCAGAACACTCTAAATATCAAAATGTAAATATGTTATAGTGAAATGCTAAAATTTGCCATTTTAAGAAATGCTTGTTCATTTTTTGAAACGTTAGTATATCCCATAAGAGACACTTGTTTTAGATTCTATCTCATTTCATTTCTTGAAATGTTAATAATATTGAAATGGGTGTATAATTCAGAATCTGTCTAATAAAACTAAACATTTCATATAATGTCTAATGACTTATTTAGACAGGATTGACATTTACAAAATACCATTAAGAAATCCACAGATGCATATACTTTATATACAGTAGAGCGACGTTTATCCGAATCAATTGGGGACTGAGGTTGTTCGGATAACTTATTTTTCGGATAACCGATTATGTACGAAAAAATATTTTAACCTATCCCGTGTTGAAATTTTTCTCCGTTGCGTGTCGNCATTCAAGGAAAAGTTTCAAAGTATGGGTTCCTCCCAAAACTTTTTTTTGGTTATGTTACTAGATTATAATATTTTATAATGAAAAAACAATAATGAATACCATTTGATAAATACACTACTCAAAAATAAGATTGCATAATTGTTTTTATTTAGTTAGTTTAGTTGCAAAGCTAGCAATAAAAGTAATGTTGGTAACAATGCAGCAAAACAAAGAACTTTTTTCTTTCACTTTGAAATGTTCATGAGATAAATTAACATTGAGAACACTGTCATTTCAACATTATCCATGTTTAATGACGAAAAGAAATATTTTTGTGAAAACATTTATTTTCAACATTAAACATGGATAATGTTGAAAAGAAAGTGTTCTCAGTGTTAATTTACTTATGAATAATACAGCATAATTTATTTTCTAATGTTTGCAGCATTGTGCTTTGCTGTAAATATTATACAAATTGAGTGTTAGAAGTGTGATGGTTGGATGTATGACTGTGGTGATTAAGGTGTTAACCTGCTTTTCTTGGGAAGATCAAGGATCAAATCTGAATGACCAATGCCAGAAATTTTTTGGGCAGCAAGTCCTGGATACATTAGCGAGTTTGTGGCTGAAGTTTTCATCTCTAAAATGTGAATGTCAACCATCGAGTGCTGCTTACAAGATAGTGACAATAGTGACACTCAACATTCGATGTTCACGTTTTAGAGATGAAAACTTCAGCTCTAACCTCGCTATTAAGCCATGTCTCTCCCCACTTGGTCATCCTCACTATGGTTCTTGCCAATCTCATGATGGGTATGAGAGAAAGGTCCTCTTAGTTCCCACAGAGCAAAAAACAAAGTAAAAAAAATTTTTTAATATGTAAAAATTGTCATCAAGGACATGTATCCAAGAATCTACTTGTTACAATATACAGAGATCACCAAATGATAATATGCTAATCTGCCACAGTGGAATCCAGGTTCATACCTACTCTAGACACTCCCTAATTGATCATGTGCAGTACAAGTCATTTTAGAACAGACATTCTTTATTTTTCATGCATGCTGGCCTATCTCATTAAGGTGTTAATTAGTTAACAATATATACAGAACATTGTATGGTACAAGACTGTGTATAATATACAGAAAATAGAGAAACATTCAGTTATTTTGTTTTATGTCATGTGCTAATAAACCATTCAACATTACATTAAATGCTTAGTTTCATTGGACAGATGCTGAAATATACACCTGTTTCGAGATTGTAGAAACTATGATAGCATTTCAAGAAGTAAGCAGAAAGATTAGACTGATTCTGAAACAAATGTCTGTTAGAAATGTACTAGCACTTCATGAAATGGCAAGGCACTTCTTGAAATGACAAATTTTAGCATGTGTCTATGACTTTATATATATATTTTATAATTTAACTGTTATAGATGATGGGAAAATATTTGTTGGAAGTGGAGTTGGAGATCCTTTTGGACCATGTTGTCATAAAGGTAGTTAAAATTTACTGAAATTTGAGACTTTTTGTAAAAATATTTTACAGAAATAGATCAATAAAATATTTTTTAAAATAAATATTGAATTATTAATTTTATTTTGTATATATGTATACAGTATATAAAGTGTTTCAACTATCATTTTAATTTAACTTTTAATATTATAATATGAATACTGTAATGATAATTTCAATTTAATTTTCATTTTAATGAATTTTCAAATTACACATTAAAAATGATTAGTTTTAAAATATTAAATCATAAAAAATAAATTTTCTTTAACATTGGCTGAGTTTGATTATATACTTTTCTTATGTTTGTTTTTATACAGTACTTCAACATGTTTGTATATTATTAATATTACAATAAATATCAACATTATAATAAGGGATAGTCAGGTATTAAATTGATGTTTGAAATAATACAACCTGTAGTGCATGGAAATGAAGTACAAAACTGTGACAGTGTAATGCAAATGACAAGCCAAATGTGTTTTACAATTCAATGGCTAAATTACAGAAAGCATACCTTCCCTGCTGATCTCCAATAAAGTCTTACTTGTTAGTTCTCTTCATCAGTACTTTGCCCAATTCTTCTGCTGCTTCTTTGCTGATTTTGTTCCATACATGCTTGAATCTACAAAGAGATTTTGGTTGGGACTTTTGATAGGAATACTGTGCTTACAAATCACCCAAATCTTTCAATATCCTGGAGAATGTTAGGAGCATTCTCAGCATTCTCAACAAAATTAATGCCAGAAACACTGAAAAAGTTGTCATTAAAGTGGCACAGTGAACAGAAGCAAGACTGGTTGGAGTACCACTTTCTTACATTCGTAATGCTTGTCAATGAAAGGTATCAAATACTTCTTCAAACACTTTTCAGTGTACACCATTGCCATTGTAGTCCCCTCACAAATGAAAGGTTTTGAAACAATTTCAAAAGGACCCAGATATTGCTGTACAATCCATTTCTTTGGAAATTTTTACTATTAATGATAATAAAATATTATAACACATTTGAATTTTTTACTGATATTCTAATGTCATTAAAAAAATAAATATATTGCTCTTTTAACTACAAAATTCAATCTTATACAATTTTAATTATTTTAGGAGACATTATGGGATGTGGAATTATTTTTCCTAGAGATTATATTTGTAATTATGATAATGGTAGTTCTCATGAAATGACTCCTTCTCCAAGTGATGAACCAGATGATGATTATGATGCTTCACAAAGTGAATCAGAAGATGAAGAATGGTGGAAAGAGAAAAATAATGTAGAAAATGATACAATGGTGCAAGTAAGTATTTTATTGAACAAAAGGAAACAAACTATTTTATGCACTTTTCATGTATTAAGTAAGAGAAATCTCAGATCATCCTTTAATTATTATTTTAGAATTGATTAGCTTTAATTTTAATTTTATATAAAACATATTATGTATTTTACTAGTTAAAAAAATTTAATTATTATTAGAGTTATAGATTATTTTTATCAAAGAAAATTAAAATATTATGAAATCTATACACTGTAATACCCCGACTTATGCTACCCCGACTTACGCGAACCCGGAGTTACGCGATTTTCAAATCTCGTCGATTCGTCTTTTGTTTGAGTGCCACGCAACTCTCAATTACTCACTCCTCTCACACTATTGTTTGGCTTACATGTTCGGACATGTCGCACAGAATCGACATATAGCTACAATTTATTTCTGTGTTTGTTATATCTACGAAGACTCGAGAAACTCTACTATGTCATCCAAATGAAGTAGAACTGATTCTCCTGCATCAGACAAGAAAAGAAAAACTTTATCTTTGAAATGTAAAGTTAACATTATTAAAGACTTTGATACAAAAATGAAAATTTGTAATTGGCAAAGAAGTTTGATTTACCGGAATCGATGGTCAGAACAATTATAAAACATAAAGAAAGAATTCACGAAGCTGTAAAAAAATGCTCAATCTTTAAATTCAAGCATCATTCATAAACGTCATGGTATTATCCCTGAAATGGAAACAATGTTAAAATTATGGTGTGATAAACAAGTAATTGTGAAAAATTGTATGATAATATAATATGTTATACATATGTATTATCTAAGATTAATCATTTTTTTCTAAATTATATTTTTCTTTAGTCTTCGGCCCCAATTAAAAATTATTTGTATGTATTTATATGCGAAATTATACCCCGACTTACGTGGTTATCGCTCAGTCCCACCTATCGCATAAGTTCGGGGTATTACTGTATATATATAGATTTCACACATAGATGTATATATATATATATATATATATATATATCTAAATTACTTGTCCTGACTGACTGATTGATTCATCACCACCCAGAGCAAACTGCTGAACCTAAAGTGGTGAAATTTGGTACACAGGGTACGTCATGAAAACACACACTAAGAAGGGATTTTTTGAAATTCCCTCGCAGAGGGGAGAGGGAGAAGATTAAGGCTTAACCTGAAGAACAGCTTCTACTATACTATTTTAGATGCAATTTTTTATTTTCAACTACATTTAGTCTTCATTGAGTACTTAGGTGTATTAAATTGATAACATTTCAGATATTGTTATAAATATTTTTATATATTTTGATTTTTTAACCAAATGTTCGAACAGTTTTAAATTCAAATTTGTTATTACATATTGGTTCAATTATAGAATGATTGTAAACGTTCCAGAAAATTGATCAAATTGAAAACAGTTTGTTTGATTCTCAGCAATTCTCATCATTCTCAGCGGTAGGTGTTATATAACAATTACTATGGTTGTTGAAATACTGAATATAAATGGGGTTTACTTGCTAAATCCCCACGGACGAAGTTGCGGATAACAGCTAGTATACACACATACACACACACACACACAGAATATATTAAAGGAAAATCTATATTTCTAAATTGTTAAAGTATTTACATATGAATTACATTTACATTTTATATATTATTTTCAAAATTACTTAATTACATTAAGTAAGTTTGAAAATTTTTTATTGCATCTATTTTACTGTTTAATTCTAATTCTAATTAAAATAATTAGAAGAAAAAAATATGCTATTTCACTCTTGCATAGTGATCCTTTCAGCCATTCTGGCTAATAACTTACTCCCATTCAATATAAAAACATTTCTCAAAATAACTTCTTGAGTTAGCATTCCTTCATTGATTTCCAATTATTTTTTGATTTTATGTTATTAATAGAAGCATCATTTTAAATTAAATTTTGGTCAAGAGGAATTTCATTCAAATAAAATGATGCCTAAGTAAAGAACTCTTACATGTAAGAAAATTGGGCTGCAATTTGAAAAAATTGTAGACATATAAATTCCCACTGTCATCCATCTGTCTTTCCTTGATCTCAAGAACAGAGTTAGATAGATGAAATTCGAGACCAGATATGGAAACCGTAGGGGCAGGTAACCCCGATTAACTATATATGAACATCCAATTCAACCTGGAAATCATGTTATTTCAATTCAAAACTTTTTTCCTGAAAGCAGTTAGTAGATGATCAGCATGACTCTATTATTAAAGGAAAAGTATGATGTACAGAGTAAGACACTACAGTACTAATTTGAGGTGGAGAGCATATATTTTAAATTAAATTAAAAATATGATTAAAAATTGTAGCTGACATTGTGACGATGTCACAATAAATAATTGCTTGTTATTTATAAAAATGATACATGATAATGGCCAATTAGCAAAATAAACTATTCCCATATTAAAAATGAGAAAATACTTACTTAAAAGCTACAAAAATATACAGAAAAATATATAACTATATAAAATATAGATATAGAATACACATAAATATAGGTACAGATACAGAGATACAAAACTTGTTTGGAAATTTCTGTCCTCTACACATAATTTTTAGTTTATCAAAATTCTCTTTACTACACTTGATGCATCTTGCCATATGCTGAATCAAATCATACCTTCTACCTTTCTTCTGGGAGGGCAGCATACTTGATTTCACACTGCTTGAAGCTAATTATTGCTGAAAAAATGCCTCCCTTTGAGATGTTTTTTGACTTCTGGAAATAAACCAGTAATAGGGGGCAAGATAAGATCTAGGCTGTATGGAGGGTGATCTGAAAGAGTTAGTCCATCCATACTTGATCAAACTGCTAGTTGTGTTCTTTGACTTGTGTGCTGGAGTGTTATCATGATGAGAGAGCCATATGTTAAGCCAGGATCTTGGTCACATGTTCTGGAGTTGTTGAATGACTTTTGACAAACATGTTTGAGTGTATCAGGAACTAGTGACTGTGTATTGTTTTTCTAGTACAACACTTCTCACAATACCATGTTTTCCAAAGAATGTGGAAATAATTTTCTTTGTTGAATATAATTTTTGGATCTCTACTGGAATTGCTTTGTCTTCAAAAAGACAAATTTTGCTCTTTGATTTTGTTGGCACATTGTAATAATACAGCCAAATCTCATCATCTATTATAATGCTGCTAACATCCTTGGATGTTCTAGACTCAAAGTGTTTAAGCATTTTTTTCATCATTCTACCCTGTTGTACTTTGCTATTCCATCAGTGAGTGGTGCACCAAAAACAAAGTTTCTTTGATTCTAGGTTATGATGATGCACTAATCTGCAATAGTTCCTGAATCTGCTGGTAGGTTATCTGTCTGTCTTTGCTGAAAATTTCTCTACAGTGGCTACATTTTCTGACATCATTGCTTCTGCTGGCCAACCTGAGTATGGATTATCCACCACACTATAATCACCACTTTTGAACTGTTTATATCATCATGTAGTGATCTTAAAGAAGGACATTGTTCTCAAAACAGGAGATATTTCTGAAAACACTTTACTGAAATTGTGTAAAAAATTGTAAAGATAATTGTGTGATATTTGGTTTTTGTCCACTTTGCCATTTTCCAATATTTCCTCAATGCTTGTTCAGAAATTACTGGAATCAGGAATTTGGCTTAGACCTTACCTCTTTATTTTTCATGCTCTTTTGATTGGTAAAAGACTCATTTTGCCATGACCAGTAGATGATGTGCAGGAGAAAACTTTTCGAGCAACCTACATAGATATACAAAGTTTGTTCAAAAAGTAAGGCAATAGAATTTATTTTACCACTAGTATGAAACATACAACCACAAAACTTGGGCATCTCATAGTTACCTTCAGTTATTCATGTTATTTTTCAACATAGTCTCTGTTCTTGTCTTTGGCCCTACACAAGCATTGAAGGAGGGCACGTATGCTGGCTCGGTATCAGTCCTAAACGTGTGCATGTAACCACTTCCTGTGACAACAGCTTCATCTGACTGGAACTTTATCCCATGAAGAGCATTTTTCAAAAGACCAAAAAGATACAAATCTGACTGCACTAAATTAGAAATGTATGATGGATGTGGCAATACTCCAAAAACCAGTTTCATGATTGCCTCACGAGTCTCCAGACTTGTGTGTGGTCTCACATTGTCATGTTGAAGAAATAATTTATGTGGGTTCTTCTCGTATCTGACATGTTAATAATGCTTCTTCAGCCTTTTTAACATGGCATCATTAGCCTCTGAGTTAATGATGGATCCTTTAGGCATGATATCTACCCAAATGACACTGCAAATGTCCCTGCAAATGTCCCAAAACACAGTGATTATAACCTTTTCTGCTGATGGAATGAGTTTGTTTTTTTCTTCCATGATGAGTGTAGATAGTACCATTCCATTGATTGTCTCTTTGTTTTGGGTTTAAAATGTGGCATCCATGTTTCATTTCCAGCGATGATGCGAGCCAAGAACTTGTCACCATCAGACTTGTTGCAAAAGTTCCAATGCAATGGTTTTCCTTGCTGCTTTTTGGTTGAGTGTGAGCTGTTCCAGGACCCATTGTAAACACACTTTGACATACCCAAGTTCATGGATGAATTTATGAACATTCCCAGCACTAATGCACAAGCATTCTTCCAGCCATTGGACTGTAAATTGTCATTCCTCCCAAATCATTTTATCAAAGCACTACATCATGGCTGCTGTGACAGCTGTGGTGGGACGACCACTTCATGTCAAATTGCAGAGATCTATTCCTATTGTCATTGACTTCACACATTTCCCCAAACAACTGACAGTGTTTTGATTGACAGCTGCAGTACCATAGACACCACACAATTACTTGTGAATGTTTCCAACAGTTTTCCCTTTTCAGCAGTGA
Source organism: Centruroides sculpturatus (assembly GCF_000671375.1). Classification (NCBI taxonomy): domain Eukaryota; kingdom Metazoa; phylum Arthropoda; class Arachnida; order Scorpiones; family Buthidae; genus Centruroides; species Centruroides sculpturatus. The sequence continues at coordinate 9,722 of NW_019384425.1, read as the reverse complement.
GGAATTCTATCACTGTATGCTGCTTGGAACGTACATTACTGACATTTGTTATTTTTCAATGGAGCTGTAGTAGTCCTACCTGGTAGTGGGACTTGAAGTTTTCCACAAAATTAGCAAAAGCTTCCAGGTATAACTTCTCAAAAGAGGAGCCATATCACAGTCTTCACTTCCCAGATATAAATTATGGTGCATTACTTTTTGAACAACTATTATAGATATAATTAAATAAAAATACTGTATACAGAAATGACAAATTTTAAGTTATTCATTTTTTAGAACTAATTCAGACTCTAATTTCATTTATTATATGATGATTAAATATTTTTCTATAGTTGAAAAAGATTTAATTTGAAAAACTTGCAACAGATTCTAATATTCAGAAAATTTCCTGGTCTATAAATTTCTCTGCACCACAGAATCTTATTTATGCACTATTTGTGTTACCAGTATCAATTTGTCTTTTGAATATAATATAACTTGCAAACATTAGACACATGATACAAATTCTTAATTTGTATACTTTACATGTCTTAATAAATTATAGTTATAAAGTGGAGATCTACTTTATGACTACTTTTATGACTAATATGAAATTCTATTATGATTATATACATTACCATATTTAGATTATATTTTTTATTTTTCTGTGGAATTACATAGTTCAAACTATATTAGAAACAGAACCTCAGTTAAGGACACTAAACTTCTGAAATTTAATATCTTAATACAGTTTTTCAAAATAAACCAGGATTGTAAAGATAGAGGTTTAATTAACTTCATTGTATATATTTACATATAATAATGTTGAAATTATCAATATATATATATAGATGTGTTATAGCTGAATATCCTAACCAAACTTATAATAAGTAATTTTAAAAGTTTTTTTTTTTTGCAGGTATTTTTTACTAGAAATGGCAAAACAATTGGTCAGAAAGAAGTGTGTATACCAAAAGGAGGATTTTATCCAACAGTTGGAATGTTGAGTATTTCTGAAAAAGTTAAAGTTGATCTTCATCCTTTAACTGGTTGAAAAAGTTGAAATATCTGTTATTGGTATGTTCAGCCATCCACTTCATATGGTGCTGTTCATGTTTGTTTGGATTGGTAAAATTTTCCATATCATGTCAACATCTGTCAATGTTCTGAGGTTTACAAATTTGTTTTTGTTTCAATGAATTTACAAATTCATAAAACAGATAATAATTTAAATAATAGATAACATATAGAATTTGAACTGCTGCCATTTTAATTCCACAAACAAAATCTGAAGTTATATTTTATAATATATTATTTAAAAGTTTTTTGTAGAAATTGGAAAAATCCAATGTGGAATTTGACAAAATTGATTTTTTTTTTGCTAACATGTTATTCAAAAAGAAAGCTTAAATTTCATTACTGAGATTTTTGAGCTGTTGCATAAACGATTTTGTTAAATTTCAGCTGTGAATCAATATATCAGTTATTTGTTATAAGAAATTCATTTTTTAAATTTATAATAATGAATTTCTTGTAACAAAGATTTATTTATTTATTTATTTTTTATAAGTGTTAATAAATATAGCCATAAATTTTGGGGATATGTGAAGTTTTGAATGATAGTATGTTGTAATAATGTTTTTATCAATATTCTTTCAGACTTTACATTTCAAACGTTATCTTTTAAAACAGTTGAAATGTTTAAAATTTTTATAAATTTCAAGTTAGGTGCCAAAGATTCTTATTATTCAGAAGGGCATAAGTGTATGAGAATATAATTTTACTTTTTATGGCTTAATTCTTAATTTTTTAAATTCTTCCATAAGTATGGTACTTAAAAGACAGTTGAATGTATGCATAATGCCCAAATTTGAATATTTGCAGAACAGGTTCTCATATGTTGTCTAATTGTGATATTATGCAAATGACTGTAAATATGGTAATAACTTGGAATAATGCCTATCATAGTCATATATTAGATTGTCATTTTTTATAGAAATATGTCATTTAAACATTCATTGTGATATACAATAAAGTTATATTGATACTTTAGCATAGATCTAAAACATAACAATAAAAATATCAGATGTTCTCATAAATAAATTTACTAAATGTAGTAATGATGCAGCTCCATTATCATCTTGGCAGCAATATTTTGTTTATGAATCATGCCAATGAATTCCAGTTTGTATACCCAATTGGATTTATTTGAAATGTCCATGTGTAGAAATGTGTATATATAAAAAATGACAGATATAAGTGTTCCTATATTTCTTCCTATTTTATAAATCAGTTCTCTAGGACAAAATAGATTTCTTAGGATTTTAGTAGAGATGTTTTATATGGATCAGATTACAGTATATACAAAATAGAATGCAAGAAATTGATTTGGAACACTTCATAGGTTTTAGGGTGTTAACAATACTTTGTTATCAATTGATCTGTGTATGAAATGGTATTAGTTTTCATATTATTGTTAGTTATAAAATACTTTTTCAGTAAAAAATCAAGTGGAAATACTCAGTAATAACTTATTAATATTTATAATTGAAATACCTGTATAGGGTTTATTTTGAAGGGCATTATTGTCTACTTTATTCACAATCAACACCAGAGTTTTAATTCTCAGATATTGCTTATACTCTTAAGAGTTTTATTCTAGAAGATTTCAGCAATAGAAATTTGTGCAATGTAAATAATAAAAGTTATTATCCACTTGACTGACAATTACGATACCTTGCAGATTGATGTAGTAAATTGAAGTACAAAGCACTATTATTTATTTATGTAAAAAGTAAGGCATTAATATTAAAATATTGTATGGCTGTTGACTGAATTTTGTTATATAGTACATGTATATTATTGTATAAATATTTCAGACTGTTATTTCTTAAACTTTTATAATTTTTCCTATCATAAAAAAAAATCATTCACTTAATCTAAATTTGAAAAAGTCAAAAAATCACCATCAATAATATATTTTTTCTAACCTACTATAAAAAAATAACTATTTTAACAATGTAATTTTTCATAAAATTATATTTTTCTTGTTAATATATATCTGGTGATTATTAATTTTTGGCTATCTGTAACACCCTTTTTTTTGTGAATAATTTTACTCATTTGTTTAATGGATAAAATAGTACACGAGGCAGGACCCATAATTTCATTTGTAATATATTATGTGAACATATATTAAATTTCCTCAAAACTACTAGTCAATTTTTTCCTCTCCTTAACTTATTGGATACAAAGAATTATTGTAAGCAAGGTAGAGAGAATTTTTGAGAACAAAAATATTTTGTTTATGTATATTATATAAAGTTTATTTATAGGTCAATTTTGCAACAATATGTACTTAAAAAAGTGAATTTTAATTTGACCTTAAATCAATAATTTAAACTATGTTAAAAATGATGAATTTGATTTTTAGATGAATTACAATGTTGACTGGGTTAAAGATAACTGAAAACTTAGGATACGAAAATTAACGACAGGTGAATTGTAAGTCAAAAATTTCATTACATTGAATTTAGTCATATATTATGTCGTTTTGAGCAATGTAAAAAAATTTCCAAATAATTATTTGTTAATAAAGTGCAATATTTGTTTTTATCAATAAGATATTGCATTATCATTATCGTTGTAATTTTTTATATATAAAAGATTGGCGTAATCAATCAATATTTTGTGATTTAAATAAACCTCATATTGGGGTAATCACCAAAAGACAAGCAATTGTTTTTAATGAAAAAAAATTCTTGAAATAAATATTGTGTTGTAAATGGTAATTTTGTTTTGCACTCTTAATTTCATTATTATTTATAATTTTAATTATTATTATTATTAGATAATTTAAGTTTTCACATAATGATAATTAAAACTATTCATTTCAGTGCTGTTCTCAAAAGTGTTCATTATTCTACTTTTCTATTACATACACACATATATTACTATTTTTAGTTTATCATCATTATCTTCCTTACAAAAATTCTTTTTGGGTGCATACATTTCATCAGAATACACTACATTATTATAGTAAAAGCTCTATTATCCATAATACTTTAATCACCAGTGTGCTAAATTCAATTTTGAGAAGTAGAGTTATTATATAATAATAATAAGTACATACTGTACTGTATGACCCTCTGTTTCTACATTATATGTTAAGGGACTGCATTGCATATAAATACTGCAATGTACAGTAAATAATCGGTTGATTGCATAATGTTGTGCATAAAGGATTGTAATTTAATTCTTCTGTACTAATAGGGGAATTCTATTATCTGTCACCATCTCAATCCCTATCCCCGATAATAGGTTTTACTATACATCAATTTTATGCCATTTTATACTTTTCTATTACAAAAGATAAAGGAGTGACATCAAATTGTTGTAAAAGTATATACTGTTCTGACAAATTGAAAATACATGATAAAACTATTTAAAAGTGTTCTTCTATGAATACTTTTTGCTACACATTTCCATAATTTGCAAAAATTATAGTATAAGTTTCTAAAATGTAAAATTATTTAAAATGGATTCATTATAATAGAAATTTCAAGTGTCAGAGCATAAAGTTCCTTTAAGTTGTGTAAAGTTATCAAATCTCTAGTAAGATTGTTTTTAATTGGTTGTATTGTACCATCAATAGCATTTGATAGAAAAAATATAAAGATGGAAATAAAATTTAAATTAAAATGATATGTGTACAAAATTTTAAATCTTTTATTGAACTTTATTATATAAATTTATAATTTTAATATAATATTTTACATTAAAATCTTATGTAATATATCACCTGTATCATTGTAAAACAAAGAAAAAAATGTTGCACCCAGTCATAAATTCACCCCAGTCACTTTACAATCAATTAGGTAAATTATTTTATAGTAGAAATCATTCTAAATTAGAATAATTTACATTTTCCGTAACATTATTTCCAGATTTCTGATGATGTAAAAAATTTTTGTTGTTGCAGGTAACAAATTTTCTCTGTAACTTTTGAATATATCAATTTATTATAGCAATCTTCATACATTTTATATGTTAAGTTTATTCATTGCTTATTTTATTGATATGTTACTAATGGAAATAGTTATCAACCTGAACCCAACCATAGAATTTTTTATATTAAAATATTTTTGTGGTTATTCATTTATCTTCTGGTACCATAAAACAAGAAACAAGTTGAGGTGTTCCTAAGCAATTTTCATATTGAGTTAAACAAATCTATACTATTAATAAAACTTTAAAATGGTGTGAATTTTATTTATTACAAATTATTGTCATTGTAATCACCTATTTACAATTATACCTTTAGTATAAATAATTTACAAACAAACTAAATGGTGATGATCATTTAATAGTTTATTTAAAACACAAATGTTTCATTGCATATAGATTTGATGGTTCCTCTAATTTAAAAATTAAGTTATACATTGAATACTATATGATTTATCATTTAGCTAATACAGCCAGAAACAGGCTTGTAGCAATATTAGAAATATGTCAATATTTAGCTTACTTACATACATAGTTGTAACTGTGCTTAATAATTTTTATCATCTAACATTTACATAATGTTTCTATTGATATGAAATAAAAAATTTATATATTTATTATATTAACCAAAATTTGTTCCTTCTTTCACAATATATATATTTTATGCAGTTAAGTTTTTATTGTGTAAATTAATGCTTATAGTATATATTATTTCACAATATCAAAATGTTGATATTTTAAAATAAATAAATAACTGATTTTAATTATGTAAAATTTCGTGATAAGCAGGATCATTAACATGGAAGAATTTATTCCTAATTGTGAGAAATTAGCTAAATCTTTCCTATCATACTCTGCAATGATATCTTATTGTTTGCTTTTTAATTTTATACTTAAGATATCGTTTGCGAGAATATGCTTGGGAAATAGTATAATAAGTGTTTAATTCCGGCTAATTTATTGTTTAATCGAATGACACGTGTAAACGCGTTCAGTAACTCTTCCCAATAAGATCGGAATTAATTTTTGGTGTTAGTCATGTCACATTTTCCTGGTCGCAGTCAATTCGTTTGTCTATAACAAGGGTGGGCAGCCTTTTTTATAACATGGGCCAGAATAAATTTTACGTTTCTTCGGCGGGCCATAGTAGTTAATTGACACCTTGTGACCTGTAAGTTTTTAGTCTGCAAATATGAAATAAATAAATAAATAAAAAGAAATTAATTACTACAGTCGACCCCCTATAACACTGTTGATTATTCCGTTTTATATGAATTCCATGTTGTATGAGTCACTTAGATTTCACAAATGCGTGTGCTGTGCTGTGAACGGCTCATCTATTTGTAAAATCTAAGTGACTTTAAACACAATAAAAACAGCACTATGTAGTTGGATACGACAGACATTACATTTTCTAATTGCATAGCTTTTGCACATAGATTTTCTTGTTGGATGATGCGATGAGATATAAATAATTTAGAAAAATTCTGTTCTCCCAGTTTTTGTTTGAATAAGGAAATGATTCCCTTGTTTTTTCCTGTCATTGCTGCCACAACACTTCAGAAAATAATATTCAATTTAAACTAGACGAATTACATCGAAAAATATTTATTTATAATTTCTTCTAAACATCTCGCGGGCCGGATAGAAACTTTTCGCGGGCCGAGGGTTGCCCACCGTTGGTCTATAACATCAGACATGAGTTTATTTTTGTCGTTGTTTGAGCAACACTGAAATTTTCCTGATAATATTTGTACCCCTAGAATAGCGAATGTTAACCATATGTAAAGACAGATTAAGAGTACTTTAATTAAATACAGATCCGACAGACAAAAGAACTTCTTTTGTAATGATTTGCAGTTTCTCAGTAGGCGAAATACACAAACTGTGACAGGTCGAATTCCAAATATTCTTTTGAAAAATATACTTATGATGCAAAATAACATTATACAAAAATCAAAAAGTAGGTAATCAGAAATGCATTTGTATAGAGCAAATATTCTCATGATTGTTTCTACGATAAAAAGTGCGGTTAAACAGTTATTTGTCGTTTGTACAATGTGTGAGAGTTGAATCTGCTTCTACAGATGAAAGCACGTGAAAATTATATAGACAACGATGGTGATCAAACTCAAAATTTCAAAATATTTCTTTCAGTTATTCTCTTCGTCTTAAGGTGAAGTCTTCATGAAATATTTAGAATTATCCGAGGACAGAAAGAATGCATTTCACTTATTTGTTTTTAGAGTATACTGTACTTTTGAACAAATCAAGAAATGTCCATCGATTCATATAAAATTGTTTGTGTTGTTAAAATTCCTTTTTCAACCAACCAGTATCAATGACAACAAAAATGTACTGTATACAAAAGAAAAAGAATACAGTAAACGACAATTCTGCTAAAGACAATGGCTAATGACAGTTACTATCTTTTTCATCGCCGTTAACGACTGTGATAACTTCATTAATTAATTAAACGGTTCAAGTGTAGAGATTTAAAAACACTTAAGATACGTAGATATGAACATTTCTATATTACTAAAGACTACAACTATTCCATCAAAAACTCTCATCATTGGCAAATCCGCCTTCGTACATAATAATAGTTAAAAATAGATCTAAGTAGCAATGCAAGTCAGTGCATGTTTGTAGTGTATCAGAAAACGATGAAATGTTTCAGACATTTTATAGTGTTAACAAGCCAGAAGAAGTGTTCCCAATATCATAGTAAAGAATCTGAATGTCTCTGTCACGGAATTATGAATGAAACAGTAACATTTCATTCGTATTTGTCTCCAAAAATTCAATTTCTCAAGCACTTCATAATTATCTCTTCCAAATTATTTTCAGACGGATGTTGCTGAGCATCTACGATAACCGTTGGACATCTTTCTGCTAAATATTCTTTAGAACCTTTGGTATACTTTACTAGTTGAACGTTATTGAGATTATAGAGAAATTGTCCCGCTTCCCGAAAATATTCTACGTTTTCTTTAATTTAGGAATCTTCTTCCAAAATATATTGATACGAATTGGCCACATTAGTAAGCATAATACTCAGAAGGAAATAAGTTCCAAAAAATATGAGTGGAACGAAAAAGAAAATACTGAATGAGCCTGCTGTGTGAAAGATATTTTTGTAAATTTTTTCACTGTCGTCTTGTGTAATGATACTAAATATACAAAACAGAGGAAAGGAAGGTATAGAAATTCAGTACGTAACCTGGTTGATTTATGCCAGCGTTTTTTGGCAGGTGTAACCACGAGAACAGTGTCTAGTTCCTGTTATATTTCTACATCTGATAGGATGTCTCTCGTTGTCCGACAATCAATACGATCTGTTTTGAATGTTAGAAAAAGTGAATGGAATGTTGTCAGAAACGCATTTTTGTAAAAGGATTCCCATAAAGAACTCTTTTTCCACAAGACTGGTAGTTATTACGTAAAAGATTGTAAGCAATGTAATACCAGTCATAGCTATAATGGATCGTAGCATTCCGATGGAGATTGTACGAAGACCCGACATGATCGAAATTATCTTCAGAATTATAAGCGCTTTCAGCGATTTTACTTCTTTCAGATAATTCTCATAGTTGAAGATGTTTAAATTAAATGTAACAGTATTCATTATAACTGCAATAAAATCGAACCATCGCCATGGAGATCTTAAATAAGTAAAATTTTCTACGACAAATCCACGAGCAATACAGTAGAGCAACATTTCAAGAATATAAATTGACGCAAATAAATAATCCAAATTGTAATCAGATTTGTGTGCCAATAAAATGCAATTAGAAATAACAGTTACGATAATGAATCTATCGAAAATCTTGCGAGTTACAATATAGCATGCAATTCTTCCAATCCAGTTCGTCGGTCTAAATATATACGGTGATTTCTTGAATCTGTAGACATAACCTTTTCCAAATTTATAGGAGATCATGCAGTGGTTGAGGGATCGATGTCTTAAAGTATAACTCCTCTGGCATACTGAAGAGGAATTGTGACATCTTCTTTCATACTTTGACCATCGTTTATTTCAGTAAATTCTTGTTTAGATGTGTCCATTTCTTTATTTTTCGAAATTATTCACATAAAAATCCGTTGAATCCGAAATGATTCTAATCGATTTTCCAACATTCGGATTTAATGAATTCAAAATTTCGAAATATGTTTTAATGCGTTTCGAAGTTTTTCGTCGCCTGGAATTTTAAATATTAATTTTCATAATAAAAAAATAATTTTTAAAATAATTAATAACGTTTTAAGACGTTGTTAAGTATTTTTTCAATATGTAAGACGAAGAAGATTAATAAAATTAATAATATTTAAATGTATGTTTACAGTATTCTAATAATGCTACTTATCAAAACAACATAAACTTAAGAATTTTCTTTTAAATTTAATGCTTTATATAAAATTCTATTAGACATTTTATTGAAATTAATTTTAAATTTGTTACGTTGTTTATTTTTTTAATATACTTGGTTAGAAAGCCTATACTTTTTAATATACTTTTACGATATTAAGAGAACGAAATACATTTTTGTCATACAGTAAATATTTATAGTCATTAATAAATAAACAGTTAAATTAATATTAATTAATTTTGCATTAATGAATACATTTCAAATCAATTACAGTGGTACCTCAGGATACGAAATTAATCCGTTCCGAAACTGAGATCGTATCATGAAAATGTCGTAAGGTGGATCATCTTTTCCCATACGATTACATGT